>NW_010237420.1:998-1838 GCF_000690775.1 Eurypyga helias | reverse complement strand
TCCTTCTTCTCAGGGCTGCTCTCGAACTATTCTCCACTGAGCCTGTACGTGTGTTTGGGATTGCCTGAATCCTGAGTGCGTAAAGTTCAACTTTTCTTAGGTATCTGAAGTTACTCAACTTGAATTTGTAAGTCTTAAACTACATACCTTGATGACTCTTGAAATCCTTCTTCTCAAGACATGGACACAAGCCGGTCATAGTTATCTGGGGAAGCACAGCAATAAGGGAGGGATGCTTAGGAATTGAACTGAGGTACTAGGACATTAAATGCGCAATGGGGTTTTAGCATTTAAGTAGGTTGGCCAAAGTAAACATCTTGCTCTAGGCAGCAAGCAAGGCAGGCTGCCTCCCATACATCAGTGCCTCCCCAGTGAAATGCATCTAAACCAGTTCTACTTTAGGGAATTTCTTACATGACAGCAGGGAAATCATAGAGTTTTAAAGGCTTAGACAACTAAGTAACAGTAATTTTGTGAATTTCCATGGCATTTATTAGATACATGCACATGTAGAGGAGATTGCTTAACAGTCTCTGAGCACCAGGCTAAATGGTTTATTGAAAATGGCATTTTCAAACTGAACAGGATAGGTCTGAAGTGTTCACAGTGCTAAAGTAAATGTGAAAATATGTTCATAAATTGCAGGATGGCATCATGCATGCATTTTGGATTACCATAACATTAGCTTGGTCATATGTCTTGGCTAATTAACCTTTTTTCCTAGAAATTATGGTCCTAGTCCAGTTCCAGAACAAACTTATTTGGAACTAGCTTGAAGGTCCTTTTGCCCCTGTTTTGTACTCACATGGTCTTTTGGTGTTTTGAAACTCAGAATTTAGG
>NW_010237420.1:0-980 GCF_000690775.1 Eurypyga helias | reverse complement strand
CTGAATTCTTGTTGATTTGTGCATTGGAAGCTGGTTTAGAATTCTCCTGATCTCCCCTACTTACTCCTAGTACTGCATTAAAGTTGACATGTGTCAAAACAGCTTAAGCCCCGAACCTATTTTCATCTTCTGGGTTTTTTTGTTGAAGCATCTGGTTTTTATACAAATGTAAAATTTCTGTACAGCATAAAAACACACCACATGATACATCCCTCAGTATATACATATGTATCATATCAGACATTATATAGTAAAACATAATGTCTGTCGCTGGTAACTTACCAGTAATAAAAACCTCATATTTTTAGTCTCTATAAAACATAATTACATTATGAATATTACACCCTAATTCCTTTTATTTATGTTGAAAAAAATTAATACTTTATACACATTTTTTGTAGTCTTGCATTTGTGGATGCAAACATTGCTGTGGAATTAGATAGTAGATTTTTTAAGGTGTTGTATTTCGTTTTGTGTCTGTCCCAAAGGAGTATTTTGGTTTGAAGATGTCTTTTTAAAATACATTTATGGATTTTTCTAAAACCAGAAGATGGCAGCAAGTGTTGACTAGAATTTTGTACCACTAAACCACTTCACACCTTCAGAGCAAATCGATATCCTTTGTAATGCAAGCATTTGCTTTGAATGTGGTGTGTAACAGAAAAGAGCTGATTTACATTTGCATCACTACCATTATTCTTACACAAGCAAGTAAAAGGTCTAATCCATTTCAAACAGATTTATCCATTTTAAAAGACTAATTCTGTGAGAGGCTGTCAGTATGTATATGCCAAACAAATAAAGCAATGATCTGTCTAATAGGTTCCCTGATAATACAAAATCACATGTATAATGATGGGGTTTTTTCTGTGTACTGCCACCTCTGAAGCTTTCTGTGGTGTTTGGAAGATAGACATTCTGAATAGGCCTATCAACAGTTGAAAGTATTAATGGAGACAGTGTCGTGGTTTAACTCCGGC
>NW_010237419.1:0-5816 GCF_000690775.1 Eurypyga helias | reverse complement strand
ATGATTCTATGATTCTATGTTCATATCACCCTAACAGCACAAGAAAAAAGTGAAATAGAGGTCTATCATGACTGCTGATTGGAGTTCCAGCTCCAGAGTTTGATTGAAAACGCAGGCATCCAGTTTATCTAGGATGGACACGTGTAGGAGTACTGACAACACACATACCAGTGGAGTTAAGGTGATTTCAGCAAGGAAGTGATCATATTTAAACAGGTAGTAGAGAACTCTGAAGAAATATGGATTAGTATGGGACGGTAAATGCAATTTGGGTCATATGGGATGCAGAGAAGTTCTTTCGAAATGCTGCACAAAGGCAGAAAGTCAGAATTCTGGAGAGTTGCAAAGGGCAGATTCCAGCAGTTCTGGCCTTGCAGTGTCCCGCTGATGCTGAAAACGAAGCTTTCCACAATAAGAAAATACATCCTGCACCCTCACCCTGCCCCAACGCTCCTCTCTCTTCTGCACAGCAGGTGTGCTTCCCTGTGAGCGAGTGCTGTGGGTACCACAGCGCTTCAGTCACTCTGGCAACAACATATTCAAGTTGTCATGGGCTTCCTTTTGCAATGAGCTGAGTACCCTGGCAGCAGTTTAGCGAAGGGCGTTATCCTCGGCAGGGGTTTGGCTCTGCTGACAGGAGCGGGCAGTGGCTTTGCAGAGGGGAACGCTGGTGAACCTGAGGGCCACACTGTGTGTGTGCTGGGTAGGGGTTATGCTGGACGAGCTCGGGGCTGGTCCTGTGGGCCTGTGGAAGGGCTTTAGCACCTGACGTTCATTAAATGCATTTGTATTTGCAAATGCATTGCATCATCTGCTTTGGTTTCTTCCAAAATGAATCCATGTTGTGGCTTCTGCACCTGCTGCACAGTGTGAAACAAAGCCCCACAGGGACAATCAGATGAGTCCCTTCTGATACAAACTAAAATCTTCACGTCAACACATCCTTTACTGACTGGGGCTGGAAATCCCAACTTCTATCAACAGCAAAAGATGAGCAGAGCTTTTCAAATAAGCCAAGGAGAATCGCCATGTCCCACTCTGCAGAGTTCCCAGAACTAAGAACTTAATTCCCAAAGTCTTGCTTAAGCTTACTTCAGAAACAATTAGTTGTTGAACATCCTGAAATCAAAGGAGACGCCTAAATAACTCCAGAATTTTGTTAGCATGTGGCAGACATAGATGTATTTGCCCGTATTCTCAAACAGCCTCCGGTTTCTGATGAAGATAATAAGGAAAGTCAGATTATTCTTGTCTCCTAGAAACATCCTTTTTTTTTAATTATGTATTTGCAGGCAAAGAAATATGACTTTTTTTTGTGGTATTGCTTGTTGGGCTGGAAGTTCGAAAGCAAGCATTGCTGTAGTGGACACAGAATACACATTGTAGACTCAAACTAGGCAGGAACAAAAAATAAAAAAATAAACAAAAACAAAAACATAGCAAATGTTTATTGGGATGTGTTGGTTTTGACTTGTAATAAAGGACATTTTCTGCACTGAAGAGGAGAGTTGTCTGGGAGCAATGCCAGGAGTAGCAATGGTAGGAGGAAGAAAGAAGAGAACCACACAGATATTTTTGTTACAAATTGTCCAGAAAGTGGCTGTTTGTAATGATTTAGTTCAACAAATAGTACTCACAATTCTTTGCACTGCAGATGCCCTGATACTAATGAGGCTCCATAGAAAGATGCACAATAACGACAGCTATTGCTTTTTACTGGTCCATGTGCTTTGGGGGAAGTAAATATATATATATTTAAAAAAAAAAGCCAAAATAAAACCCTCTCAAAGACTTCTCCCCATCCAACAGTATTATGTTTTAAAAATTAGCTGTCCACAAAAGCAAGTTTCTTTCAGTCCCATGAATGGCAGAGTAAATATTGTAAGGAAGATAAGATTTGTCCTGGCCCGAGTCGCTGCGTTCGGGCTGGAGCAGGCTATCTGACCATTGCACACGCAGAGTCCTGCTCCTTTTGCCCTCCAGCTCTCTACGTGTTTCAAAGAGACAACAACCCAAGAGAGAAGTGTAGGATATATGTATGTCTGTCATCGTCAGGCTGCTCAGTGCACCTCGTGATTAAGAAGTGGCACAGACACAGCAGCAAGACCCTGAAGGCAAACGTGAGCTGGAATTGCATTGTGGGGCTGGGGTCCTCCCCTCTGCAGCTCTGATGGCTCCATGTCCCAAGGACAGCCACTTGCCAGTCCTGCCAGCACCCTGGCTTGCTGCCTCAGCGGTCCAACAAGGGCAGAGGGGAGCAAAGTAGCACATCACGCTCCGCAGCGCTGACCTCTGGGTCTCCCTCTTTTGGTGCATGCAATGCCGTTCCCCACCCATCCCACAAACACCCAGAAGAGCTGGAAACCAGCTGAAGGGAAGCTGGCACCAATGTCGACATGAGGTGACGTGGAAGAAGGAAAACATGGTGTGCAGTTTCAGGGGTCTGTGGCTTGCTTTCCATGGGGAGCACTTGTGGCACAGCGAGAGGTGTTAAATTAGCCCTGGCTTTGCTACCGCCCGTACAGGATGAACACTCCTGTGCCGTGGTAAGTCACTAGGCTGATTTAATTCAGTCACACAATCAGATTTACCAAAATGCTCAAAGCCCTTTTCAGGAACTGGAGCTATTCCATGACAAATTTCTGCTCTTGGCATGGAAGAACTTCAGCTGTACAGATATGCTAAAAAGTTATTGAAAACAGTCTGAAAAAGAATCTGTATTTTTTCGTTTCTCCTAGTTCTCACATTTGAAGTCATCTAGGCCAAAGTTGCACCAGAAATATTTCATTTAGAAGCTTGAAAATATTACCAGAGTTTGAGGAGTTGAAAGCAAAACCTGAGCCTGAAACCCTATCTGGGCAATGAACACAGGCTGGCTGAAAATTGACACGTCAGACTAGATTTTATAGTATTTTTGTCATTTCCATAAGACTTGAAATTTCTCAAACAGGTGTAACAGTTCAGTTAGAAGTGCATCTTTTTTTAACTCAGGGAAGTGGCAAATGTGATTATAATGCTCAATCAGCACCATCTAAACTAGATGTGTTCTCCTGTTCAGCAGCGCTGCTTCCACTACGAGTGTTGCCGACTTTTGCTATTTCACTGTGTTTCACATTATTGTGCTATTTATCATTACATCATAATATATATAAATCCATGGTGCAACTGGATCTGGTTTCTCTCCCTCACTTGCTGTGAAAAGAACATAATAGCTACACAGAAAGGCAACCTGGCAGGCCAAAGATGTGACCCCACTTCTGTTCATGGAGTGACAAATAAACCAGTGTTCTACAGTCAGGAGAACGGGCAGTGAGGGGGTATGCCAGAGACCTCTATTGTCCTGAGCGGCAATGAAAAGGTCATCTGGGAGTGATGGTTTTCCCTTTCCCAAAACAATGGAATTTGGGGTAAAACATCCAGGTTCTAGGTGGCAGATTGAGAAGAGATGCAAGAACAAATGTGTTCTTCACACAACAGGTATCTAAATTGGGGATCTCATTGCCACAGGATGTTATGGATATAAAGGTCTTAAAAGGGTTAAAACTGGCTGAATACATTAATGGAAGAAAAATCCTCTGTGGCTGTTGAACACCAAGATGCCATCTCTGGGGCCGACATTCCCTGAGCTGCGGTCACAGAAGGCTGGTAACTATATTAAGAGAATGTCACTGTTTTGCTGCCTATTTTTATATTCTTCCCAAAGCATGCAATATTCGTTATTGCCAGAGACAGGATCCCAGGCTGCCTGGACCTTGAATCTGATCCAGTCTATCTGCTCTTGTGATCTCACATTAACTTTCAGTAAGAGGAAAAAAAAGGGGAGATATTTTGGTACTCAGGACTTCTGAACTTTCAAGCCTCTATGTTCAGTTTGCAGAGTTGAGTAAAAAGAATGTCAATCTTCTAGGTATAAAATCAATATAATGATTTTTGAGTGACTTGGGGTTCATAAATACCTGAACTATATTGCATGGTAATCCAGAACTTTCATATGCCAGAAGAGTCCAAACCAGAGCATAAATTGTAAGCATATTCACAGCTGCTTTCTGATAAGCCTGAAGTACAATAGACTGTACCATTGTTTTGGTGCAATCTCTGATTTTCAGATAAGACCCTGGCAGCATTATAAAACAGTAGTCCTTTCTCCACACGTGTTTTTCTTCAAAAATACTAAGAATCAACTGAAACTCCCTGGCAGTTTTTTACAAATTGTTTGGGACCTCCCTCTGCTAAGTGTCACATTTGTGGTTTTCTATCATGAAGCGTAACCTCACATGACTCAAATTAAAAATTTCTAATTAAAAGATTACGAATGTTATTTGTTCTACAGAAGTTCTGAATCCAAGAGTGATGGAAGTTGTTAATTTGTGCCACAGTATGGTACTGTATGTACTTTTATTTTTCCCCTCCTCTTTCATTTGAAGCTCTGATTTGTAAGTCATATTCACAGGGGTCAGAAGGGAGAGGAAAAAGAAAGATGAGATTATTACTCAAAATTATCAGGCTGTATAGGAAGCAGATTTAACCATCTCTATGATTATCTCCCCTGGCCAGGATGAGGTATGGTCTACAGTTCACAGCTCATTCCTCATATCCAGTGAGGCAGAAATGTAATGTAATGAAAATTGATCTATAGAACATATTCAATTAGTGAAATATGAGCAAAGAAATTACTTCTGAAGGAAGTGAAAATTAAGAGCTTACACCAGCACATGCAGAGAGATAGACAGAGAGACGGGCATAATATTTGTCCTCCGGAAAAACAGATGGGGTGAGTACTGGATGGTTTCACCAAGCAAAGAGCTCATTGCTTCACCAACCTCTAAATCTCACTATACAGGTGCAACTATATCAATAGAAAGGCAAAAATGAAAATCCCCAATTTATGATTGCGTTCTTTCACTAATTATCAGATGATGGCATTTTGGAAAAATGAAGAGTGGCTTCACTGCTAAAGAAGACCTTGTCGCAGCGAAATACGTCTTCAGTTCTTTGCTTTTCCTTCAGCCCCTGTCTGCATAAGCCAAGTCACAGCACTGAGGTCCTCCTTCTTCCGTGGTTTTTGTCTGTAAAATGTGGGTAGCAGTACACCAGAGTTTTGTGAGAAATAATTTAATACAGGGAATGCTTTGATTTCCTGGTGGAACAGGTTTATAACAGCATAAAAATATGTTGAGGAAAAAAAAATTCATTGCCTCTTATGTGAAACATGGATCTTACGTGGTCACTTGTGTGTTCTCAGCAAAGTAATAACAAACCATCTTCCCATCTGTGCAGGCTGACTCTTACAGTACGGAAGACAAATAACTTCTGTTGTTTCGATGAGCAATGAGAGAACATGGAGCAGATCAGGGTAAGCAAACATTCAAGGCTATAGTCATATAGCATTCCAGAGCATGCATAGACTGAAATGCATTCGTATAAAACATTTATGGACTAATTTAAGAAGGGAAATCATAAGCAATTGAGTTTAGTTGTAGAGAAATCACTGGAGAGAAAACGGGTTAAATGTTTAGAAGAAATTTTTCATTCCAAATATCTCAAGGAATTCCTATGCATTATTTTACAAGGAAAATACTCATTGTTCTCTTTGGGTCTGCTGAGCCATCTCTGAGGATTTCTGTTTTCCACGCTACCCTCAATTTCAGCACCTACATACGCTTACAGATTGTCACTATGGTTGGTTTCTGTGACTGCATTTTTCTGACAGACATTTAATTGAAAGCAGCATGACAAACTGTAGGAAGCCCTATCTCCGTAGATCCGCTATCGCTGCTGCACAAAATCGGTCTGTCTGCACAGCCTATTTTTGTGCC
>NW_010237418.1:0-7291 GCF_000690775.1 Eurypyga helias | reverse complement strand
CCTTTCTTGGCTGAACCCAGCACAAATGGTTATGATGAAACAGCAGCCTATAGTTGGTGACTTTCTTAAGGGCCACCAATATTTGTGTATTTTAATGAAATACCTTTCCTGACACAGAATACTTATATTCTTCACAACTTCTTTAAAATGACCTTTACCTGAAGGGGGATCTTTTTATTGGTGTGTAGTAGGTATGTATGAATGTAAATATTTGAGTCCTTGGATTGGAAGTTGCAATGAAGTTGCTTTTGTCAGATCACAGAACCTAAAATTGCTACCTTTCTCCCGACCCTTGTCCCAGTCAGTATTCTAAATTATCTTTGACTGACCGTTTCATAATGTACATCTCTGGTTACAAAAACCAGAAACTTCCACTCAGTTTTCCTGCATTCCCTGTCTGACAAAGATCCCATGAACACACTGCCGCTTTCTCCGAAAGAATGGTAGGCCTCTACACTAAGGAGGTCAAGAAATAGGTGGCTTTCTAAAAATTAGATAGAAAGCTTAAATGGCATTAGAATACATACAAGGTTTGTCAAACAGATACTGTCTGAAAAAAATATGCTTTATACACTATGCATGTGTGTTTAAAAAGTGTCTTTTCCTTGAATTATTTATCACCCTCTCCTATGGTTTCACGCTAGCCTGTGGGTTCATTTTTTTGCACTGATAGTCCAAATTCAATATTTCAATTAAAATGTATTTATAAATGTGGTCTTCAAGGTGTACATTAGCACAAATAACGTGCTTGTGTGTGTGATCTGAAAAGATGAATCCATCTTTTGGATTGCTTCTAGTAGGTAAGACACTTCCTCACCTCACGTATCTGATGGACTACAGTAGTCGTAGTCTCGGCAAGAAGAGCCTGGACACTGCTCAACAGTTTAAACGTTTCCGTTACTTGAGGAATATGGTAACATTTACTCCAGGTTTTTTGCTGAAATTTGATGGTGTAATTTGGTGAATTTTAATTCTGATGCAATTAATACTAGAGAGAAAAAGAGTAAGTTTTGTAGCATGCTCAAGGAGCGTAGCTAAAACTAACTGCATCTGAGTATGAATGTGTTTACTTCATACTCCTCTCTTTCTTAAAAATTTTCCTTCTTGAAAATGATGAGGGATGCAGGTCTGTCTGGAACAGCTTCTACATGGAACAACAAAACCAACTTTTGTTTTTTCATGAGGCTAAACAAAGGATTTGCACTATTTGTGACAAAGTACATTTGCATCATGGACTGACTTGCTGTATTTTGTCTAACAGTGCCGATCCTAAGTTAATATGGGGATATTGCCCAGACAGATTCTCTCCTGATGAAAATATTGTGCTTTTTTAACTATTAAAAGCAAGAGAGCACACACTGACTTTTTTTTTTCCTTCATTCTTTATTCTTTGGTTATATGCATGGTTGCTTGCGGATATCTCTGACCTACGTCACGATCGAAGGGCAGAGCTCGATTCTTCCTTCTCCTGTGCGCGGTTCCATCCTTTTAAAGTAAAACTCTCTCTGAAGCATTCATCCAAACAACTTAATACTAATGCAAATCACACTAGCAAATTTTCCTATATAATTCTATACTGATCTTATAAAACAAACAAACAAAAAAACCAAAACAGCTATACAGAGATGATGTCTGAGTGTTAAATACGATGATGCAATGCAACTTGCAAGGAATCAAGTTCTGGTTATCCTTAAATTCTCCCAGCTCATTAAATTACAATGAAAATCTGTCCAGTGAGTGCTGTTTTAGATAATTGGTGACATCCAAACTGTTTTAAACCATTGGAAATAATATAAACTAAACTCTCTAAGCAGATCATCTTCATTTCAAAACAACCTTCCCATCTGTTGCTGAAAATACGGATCAGTGGGGCAGTAGTGTTGTAGAAACAGCAAAGCAGATTGTGGCACAGCATCTAGTGCTAAATGTTAGACTTCCCCCAGGTGCATACACTAAACAAACGAACAAAAAAAACCCCACGAAGCCTGAGGGGAAAGGGACAGCAGCTGCAGGGTTGAACTTGCTTTGATTTGCTGCTGCATGCTGGTGTTTCTGTACACTACAAATTAACTTCTGTTCCTGTTGTATGTGCCTGGATTTCAGAGTGGTAGAAGTCCCGCATGTAATTACTTGAAATCTTCAATCTACCTATTGATATTAATTCTTTAATATAGAATGACAAAAGTAAATGCTTACTCTCTCTTATTTGGATTTTTTTAAAGTCTAGTTTTTAATATCTAACTAATCAGCCGGTTCTAGAATGAAATCCTTAGTTCAAAGGAAAAGGGAGTTCTCTGAAAACAATTTATCAAGTTTTTATCAAGTTTTTTTTGTTTTGGGAAGAAAAGAAATTCACAAAAATCTGAAAGGGATTTAAGACTGGTTTTTTCCTAGTTGCTGTTTCTTTTCAAATGCACGTTGGCACTTCCTGTTCTTCCTTTGACTTTTAGGTCTCCTACAAAGAGGTAGGGACTGCAGGTTTTCCTACACAAACTTTCTGAGGGTTCCCTAATTTGAGTGTTGGACGAACGGTGAGCGTGCGTAAGAGAGGGACGTGGCAATAAAACAGCTTGGCATGGCTCAGTACTCGTATGGTCGAAAATCTTGCCAGAAGTAAACAGCGAAAAGTCTTCAGAAGTTTTTTGTGAGTGCATTGCAAACACTTGTGTCTTCGTGAAAATTGGGCGCTAAAGGCATCATGCGTTTTTTTCTGCAAGTTACGCAGCAGCATGAACTTCTTGGGCTGCAGAGGGATGACTTAGTTCCCTACAAATGCTTCTGATTTGTATGCTACCCCACTCCCAGTAGTCCAGATTTGTCTGAACCCATAATGCACAACTAGGCTGGTCAAAGTGTTGCGACGGAGGGGTGGGTTTGATCTTGGTTCTGTTTTCTTCCCAGTGTAAGCAGAAAAGGTAGCATCACTGGCAAAACTCTTGCTTCCGGCTACGGTTTCTCTCAGCTCAACAGCCAGTGCTCAGGAGGAGGCGGCTCTTCTGGGCATATTTTGGAATCCTCGCGTATAAGCGCGGTGGAAACGGTTGCAGGTCAGTGTTAGCTTCAAGGCTTGCAGGGTATGCACAGACTGAGGACGTAAACCAAGCCAGTTGCGTACGTGGGTGGAAATTGTTAATGCATTTCGGGTAAGCCCTAAAACTTAGAAGGTTTGTGTTGGAGTAACGATTACCGTAGAGCATCTTCCTGTAACTGCTGCCCTGAAGGTGTTGGACTGCAGTCAGTCAGTCACGCTGAGAAGATGCTGCCTTGCACCTCTCACCCAGCTGCTGAAAGTTACGTGTAGCTTGTGCGCCCCTATCAGCACGGCTGGTTTTTTGTAGAATTAACGCAACAAATGGGGTCTTGAAAGTTTAAAATCATGATTCTCAAGAGATGAAGTTTTTCTTTATGAATTATAATATGTTCTGGCACATTACCAAGACATCGTTAACTTTCAAACCCCGTAGGAATAGGAGACTGATGTGGCTGCAGTTATTGGCAAAGGAGTAGGTACCAGCTTTTGCACGTTACTAGAAGCATCCGTACGTCACTTACAGTCATATCCTGCCTTCGCGTTTTATATAACTGAAGTTTTAGACAATACGGTTTTAACGGAAAATACTTTATTTAGCATATGCGTTTCAAGCTAAATCCATTTGTTTTGCAAGTAACTTAGTCTTGTTGCTAGTGGAATTTCACGTCGGTTAAGCTCAAGCTACATTGCACTTGTGAATGAGTAGTTTTATTCCATTTTAACTGTGAATTAATGGCTTTCTGTATTGCTGCAGCTAGAATATACTTTCCATTGAGTTTACCGCTTTCCTTGGATAACTGCAACATAGGGGATATTTTCAAAATGTATATTAAATTAGATCATAGAAATTATATTTTTAAAACAAATTGTTAAAATGTAAGTAACTGAAGAATCCACTTGGTAGTTTTCTCTTTTCAAAACTCTTAATTCAACAGTTATTTCAATGCAGATAACTTTATTCCATTAGACAGTAAGCAGGTTGTCTTATTCACGTAACTATACACTTTCAACCAAGTTGGGTTTAGTTTTTTTCCTCTTAACTAATAAAAACCTTAAGGTGCCTTCTGTATATCAGCTTTTCATTATGGACCTTTTTAAAAAAACAAACAAACAAACAACCCTTGTAACCTTTAAAGTCCTGAAACCGAATGGTCGAATTGGACTCTGGTTCTGCATTCTGCTGTGCTGTATATTGTGATGCATAGGAAGAGAGAAACAGACGGGGTTTTTATTTGTTCTTTCAGTCTGCATCAATCAGTGGTGCAAATAAAAGGGACTGTTTGCTGTTTTTAGAAGCACATTAAACTCCTTTTAGGAGCTTAAAATAAACTGTATTGTGATGAGGATGAAAGGATGTAGTGTGAATAAATTATGAATTTATTAAGTGAGCTGGGAAGTTTTCTTTAATGCGGTAAAATTTGCACTGGTTTAGAGACTGTTTTGAACTGTTGAAAAATGGCATCCATTTACTGTGCTTTGATTAACAAGCATTTCTCTGTAATTTTTGTACATTTGACAAATGTTTCTTGAGTTTAAAAAGGCACTCTGCATATTCTGAATTCTGTATAGATATCACAGACTAAGGAACAATTTTTAATGTATTTCCCAAAATAAAATATGTATGCATCCTGTGTAAAAAGATGTTTCAATTGTTCAGCTTTTTTTTCCATTGGAACAGAATTTAATCTTAAATGCAAATTCAGCCTACAGATGGGCAAATGAGGGACTTCCAACTGTCTTTTTTTGGAGGGGGGGAATTGTGTCACTGTACCTCCATGAATTCTGAATGGTGAGGGGTCTGATTTGGTTTTGTTTGGAAGGGGGTGGGGTGGGAAGGGAGGAGTGAGGCTGTGGAGGAATTTAAGCAGTAGGAACTACTAGTTACTGTCAGGAGCGTGGGGTTTTCACAGCTGAGTATGTGTCAAACTCCCTCGTGTGTGCAGCAGTCAGGTCACTGGTAACAGCGAGAAGAACAGACCCTAAAGACGTGTCTGTAGAAACTGATATGCACAGGACAGATGGGTAGCCAGCTCTTCTTTTCAGTCCCGCTCATAGGCGGAGCACTCAGGAACGGTTAGTCACCCTGTCAGCGTCGCGACAGCTTCCCTTGTTTTGCTCTGACAGCTTTTGTCCCTGCTGTCTTTTTAATAACGCCGCCTGCTCAAAACACTGCACCACCTTCCCCGTTTGCTGCCTTTAGTGTGGTGGTGGAAGGTGATGGCAGGAAGAGGCAGCTTGAAGAAGCCCTGATCCTTCTTGTGTTCAGAGCTACCATGGGAATACTCATCAGTGGTAGTTCTCCTCCGCCCCGTAGAGACAAACTTCGACCGTCTACAAAGAGGAGTAAAAAGGAGTCACCAACTTGCCAAGCTGGAGAAAACCTGATGGGATCCAAAGGGAAACACAAATGTCCCACATCGGGGTAGGACCAACCCTGCAGGAAAAGACCTAGTGTTCCTGGTGGACTCCAAGGTGACCACGAGCCACCGGAGCACCCTCACAGCAACGCAAACCAGCGGCATCCTGGGGTGAGCTCAGGCAGAGCATCGCCAGTAGGTGCAGGGGTGAGCTTCCCCTTGGCGCTGGCGAGGCACAACGGGGGTGCCGCCTCCGAGTCCGGGCTGACCAGTATAAGAGAGACTTTGACATCCTGGAATGACTCCAGTGAAGGGCCACAAAGGTGATGAAGGGCTTTGGAGGATCAGTCACAGAGGAGGAGCTGGCACTGTTCAGCCTGGAGAAAGCTTGGGGGCAGGGGGGGAGGGAGGATCCCGTCCACGTGTGTGAATACCTGATGGTGTCGTCCGAAAGTGGATCTGTTACGCAGAGTGCAACAGATCAGTTCTTACTCGCTTGGGAGAGATCTGGTGTTTATTCCGGCCTGGAATACCCTGCTAGCTGTGCTTTCCACCAATGAAGCACACCAGAAATCACCTTTTACACCATCATTACTGTATCAGTACCTCCTGTCCAGTCTTGGTTGTGAATTTACATGCCATTACACCATCTCGTTGTAGCCAATACACAGGCTCCGGAGAAGGGTCTTCACCTGGCCAAGGGGCTTCTGGGCCTACGGGTGTCATTGCTAGTGTTATGAAGGAGGCAGTTCACTTCAGGACACGCTAGAAGCTAGTTTTGTTGCCAAGGTGGCTAGCGGGAGAGTTGTCTTGCCAGGTGTTCAAACGGTTCATCCCATAAACAATCGGATTGATCCCATAAACAATCGGTCCCACGTTTTCTGTGGACGAGGGACAGCAAACGGGGACTTGAAACACCACCGTGTTCATTCTGGGCGAACTGAGGCTGACGTAGGGTACGCACTCGGCTAACGTAAGCCAGTTTCTTAGGTCAGGGCGCCCCGTGTCAGTGGAGCGGGTGGGGAGTGGAGAAGACGCATCCAGACTTTCCCCAGCGGTGCCTGGGCCAGAAGAGGCGGCAGGCACAACTAGGCTTGAACTACAGGAAAATCTGCTTCAATGTTTTAACTGCAAGGGTGGCGGAACGCTGAACGGGCAGTCTCCGCGGGCTGTGGAGTCTCCAGCCTTTAAAAAAAAATGCTCAGACGTGACCGGACGCCGCCCTGTTTCAGCCCTACAGACCCTTGGGGTTGAGGCTCTGTGGGGACGGGTGGCAGCCAGAAGCTGCTGGGAGGAGCAGAGGATGGCTTTGCCTGGTTACCAGAGTAGTTTAGAGGGATGTTCCACTGTTTTTAAGCTTCCTCAACGTTTTTTCCTTTGGCATCCCCCCCGCCCCCTTTTTTTTCTGTAGTGTCATACTGCCTGAACTCAGACCTTGCCAGTTAAAACTGGTTACACGCGTTGACATGTGTTGTTTCCTTGGGTTGTGGAGAAATGAAATAGCAAGGTTGTAACCAAAATTCCCATTACTTGCCCTGAATCGTAAGGTGCTGCCAAGTTTGCAGCTAAGCTTCAGGCCTGCTGAGAAACTTCGCCCTTTGAGGAGCAGAAAACCTGCCAGAACTGCTGTTAAATTCAAGGGAAAGCAGCTGCTCCCAGACGGTGCTTCTTGTCACATGGCATTTTGCAGCCCGGGGTTTGGGCTGCTGGTGAGGCCTTACCAGACCTGTGCAGCCGCAGGCCGCGCGGTTTTACTGCGGCTCCCACGGCAGCAAAGCGGGAAGCACGCAGGCGCAGAGCGAACACCACCTCGTGACCCTCTTCCGAGCTAAGGTTGGATTCATCCATGACCTAAAGCCACGGTGAAAGCAGGTGATGTGGTGAATCCATGCTGGATTTTCCC
>NW_010237417.1:0-671 GCF_000690775.1 Eurypyga helias | reverse complement strand
GCCCCCAAACCCCCCCTCACCAGTGGAGGTAGTTGATGGAGTAGCTCCAGTGGTCCTCGATGTGCCAGCAGAAGGCGGAGAAGACCATCCCGACGTAGAGCCAGGGCACCTTCATCCCCGAAATATCGGCGTTGATGTGGCACAGCACCGACTGCTTCAGCACCGGCATCACGTTCAGGTTCCAACCGCTGCCGGCGTATTCCTGAGGGGAGGTGGGACACCCGGAGAGCGTCACCCCCATCCGTGGGGCAACAGCGCCAGCCCGGCAGAGGGTTGGGAAGGGGCGTCCCTCACCTCTTCCTCCGGGGAGAGCTTCCTCTTGCCGTCGCTGATGGGAAAACCGCTGCCGAATTCCTTGGAGTGGATATCGGCGCCGTATTCCACCGTCACGTCCTCCTCGATGCTGTTGACCAGGCGCCAAAATTCCTTCTCTACCAACTCCGTGGGAACCATCTAAAAAAAGGAAAAATAAGGGATAAGAAGACGCTAGGGATTTGGGGAGGGGGTCTCCGTGGGGTTCTGGGGGGTCCTCACGTGGACGGGCATGTTGAAGTAGTCGGCTTTGAAGGAATCGGCCATCTCTCCGAAGCTCTGCAAGGTGTATTCCCGCGTTGCCTGCTCGAAGCCGAAAGCCTCCGGCGGTCGTTTGCATTCCTAAGGGAGAAGGGGGG
>NW_010237416.1:34944-39729 GCF_000690775.1 Eurypyga helias | reverse complement strand
GCGACTGTACCCCGCTCCCACGGCACCGGGAGGCCCTAAACTTGAGCTTCTCGGCAGGAACGTGGCCGAACCTAAAGCCAAGAAAGCAGGACGGTTTGGGGCAACCAAAAATACCCAGTCGGTGCCACAGGCTCAGAGCATACCCACCGAACGGGTAAATCCCGAGGCTTCACTCCCCCCGGGATGGGCAGCAAGGAGACTGTACCCTCCTCCATGCCCACTCTGCCCGCCGCTACCGCCGGAGTGGCTTTTCTGCCGTGACTTTGTCCTGGATTAGCTCAGCGCCTGAGCCACACGCCACAGCTCACAGGGCCCTGGGACCAGAGGACAGCAGCTGTCCTGACCCAGGGGCACCGCCGGTGAGTCTGGGACACGGCAGCCTCTCCCAGCAGCATGGGACTGCTCTGGCCAAGGTGACAGACGGACGGGTCTCCCTAAACTTGTCCAGACCTAGAGTCAGCGGGGAGAGATGGGCACCCTGACAGTGAGCTGACCCCTCACACAAGGGAGGTCTGACACAAGCAGAGTGGGCATCTTCCGGCAACATACCCCTCGACACTGATTACAGCAGCAGCCTGGGCTGGACGAAGTGCCTGAAGCTGGGTAAGATGAATCCAACCCAAAGAGAGTTGCAGAATTTGTTGAGGAGTTTGGTAGAGTTGGAAATTATTCATCCATATTAGTAAAATTAAGTTAATTCTTTAGAAACAGGTAATTTGGTTAGCATCTTGATGACCAGTGACTAATTCCAGTTGAAATGACAAATCGTGATGCTGATCTTACCTTATTTTTACTTCAATTTGAAGGTAAAATAACAATCACCCAAGTATGAACATGAGACATACTGACAGAAAGCTTTAAGACATATTCTAAAATTATATCATACATACACTACTGTAAATGTAGTTATTAATTTCTCTAGTTATTATCATATGCGGCTAATGGCTTCATGATAATTGAGCAGATTCTGAAAAACAATATTAATTTCACAAAAGCAAAGCCAGAAATCATTTTTGTCACCCAGAAACAGAATGCCAACATTATCTAAAAAAAAAACAAACCACAAAACCAAAACACCACCAAACCAAACTAGCAAATAAATGGATCTTGCAGTGGGCGAGGAAGCTCACTGTTCATTTCAAACCATGGAAGCAAAGAAAATTCCAGAGCCCTTAACATCAAGAGATATTTTGAAATCTTCATGACTTTATAGTGCACTGGCCACAAACCTTACAGCAAGATTACAGGCTGCCTTTTATCACATACTGAGTGAAGCATTTTAATGTGTATGAATAATTTCCCATGCCACAGCCAGCAAGTCTTAGCTCCTAATTTCAGCAGATCTGTGCATGGGGTGGCATCACGTCTCACACAGTGGCCTCACTGCATCCCCACACTCTCTGTCCTCCCACCAGCAGCACTCCTGCACATTCACTGTTCACGACGTCCTGATGATGGCTCAGCAGAAGCAGCTGATGTGACAGTCTGATACCTGCGACACTGCAAATGCCCTAGAGAGCAAGTGTGCTCTGGCTCCATCACTCTCCCTTTGCCACACCGAATCCAATAAACTGCCTAATGCAAAGCTCTCATTGATCTAGTTTATCAGCTTTTATGGGATGTAGGGGACAAGCAGTGACAGCACCGGAGACTGAAGCACCTGGGAAGGTGTGCCACAATGACAGCTCTCACCAGCTTCAGCCTGATTCTGCCACAACCACCTCTCACCGGCTCACAGGACTGGGGGTGACCGTGTCGTCGTTAAACTTTCACCACTTATAACTGAGATTGCTTCTCTCCCACTAGAACCACTATTTTTACACTATCAATCCTCAAGGCAGTTCAAAGAAAGAGGAATAAGCTAACAGGGTAACAAGCAGAGCGAGATAAACATGAAGTCTGTCATCTATACACTTACTTGGGCTACAAGGAGGCAACGACAGTCCCCCATCACGGGTACGTCTGTACTGCTTGATGCAGCGGTACGTCACGCTGCCGCGTCTTGGCACAGACCACCACCCAGGCAGTCGGCTGTCAACATCTCCAGAAACCCTGGACAAACCCCTGCTATCTTCCTGGTGATGAAGTACAAGCAGTAAACCACTCCCTCTGAGGAAATGGTTAATGAATTGTACCTGCTAGGTCCCTCTACAAAACTGGGTCTGGAGCAACAGCTCCCCCCAAAAATAAGGTATGGATCACACTAACAGTTTGCTTCGCAGCGTGAGTAGGAGTGAGGGAAACCCTCTCTCTTACGCAGGAGGAGGAATGAAATTCACCCCCCATACAAGACAGCAGCTCCCGCCACTGCAGGCTGCTTGGCAGGGTCTGGGGAGAGGTATTCTTCCCTGCAGCACCATGACCCCAGTCAACTTGTCTGTCATCACTTACCTTGGGATAAAGTAGCATCTCGCAGCTTGTGCTGATTTTGGATTCATGCCCCCACTCCGAGTGGCCTAAAAGTTCAGGAGATGTCAAAACTTACTGCTCTCATTGCACCTCCAGAGTAACACTTCTTTCCATACCATTCCAGCATTTGCCTTGGGAAACCCAAAACATTAAAGCCAAAATCTGAATCACCCTGCTTTTTGCCTATTTCTGTAACAGTATTGAGGTAATGCTCAGCTCCAGGCGTAAGCTTATGCCCCATTTCATCGTTTAAGATGAAGCATACACCTTAGAGTTTTCTTGAGTCCTGAAGGTTTTAGTTTGGAACCATACTCTAAGTTCTTATAAAAAGTTCCTCTCTCTTCTTCTGTTTTGAAACACTGAAAATCCATACAGGCTCATCCAGTTTCTACCATGAAACATATATTGAGCTTAAATAACATAGATACAACATACTTTGGATACATAGCCTAATCATTAGTATAATCTCAATGCAACAAAGAATGGCATTTTTAAATTGATGAAGCAAACTTTATACCTAAAGTTACAGACATATTTATGCTCTGGTATATTGGTGAGACTGAGTGTTCCTGAGTCTCAGTGATCTTAGTGAGTGTTTTACAAGTGGTTTCCAGAGTCAAGGTCTCCCGCATCTTTGATGATCACTCTACATGGATGCTTGCCCAGCATTGCTGTCCTCACACACAGCAGGCAGGCATTTGTGTCCTGCACTTTTCACACGCAGCTTTAGGATGGGCTGTAAAGGTGAACGAGAAGGCAGCGAGGGTAGTTGGAAAGAAATGAGTAAGACTCAGAAGAGCTCAGGAAGAAAGTCGGGAAGACCGGAACGGAGTTAAAGAATGCAGCCTGGGAGAGAGAGCAGAAAGGCACAGGCGTAACTCAGGTATGGCAGCACTTAGATATCTGCATTTTTTCTTTGCCAAATATCATGGGCTTGCAGATGTGCGACTCCTAGCTACACTACAGATGAGCTTGAGGGAGCTTGAGGAGCGTTTAACTACAACCAGAAACACAAGCATTCCAAAGCTCTGAGCAGGTATCAATGCCAGATACTGCACCAACGGGAAAAAAGTGAAAAGGACCATGACAGTAAAATTTTGCCTACATTTTAGTGTCATGACATTTAAGATTCAATAGACAGCTGTTCAGCCTACAAATTTCAGACTACAACAGGAACAGAAAGACTTCCAAGATATCAACATATTAAAAGTAAGATTATACTATCCTACAAGAAGCATAAATGTGAAAGAAAATTCAAGTCATTTATTAATGGTAATATATACAATTGCATTAAACAGAGGCATGATATTTGTCTTGATTAAACCAATATATAGTGCAATTACCTTTGGACAGATTATTATTTATAGCATGTTTTCTGTGGTAGGCATGGAATTAAAGCTGTCCTTTATTATTACAAATACACATAATGTAATTTTCTCACTGCAACAAAGTAAGGTTGTGTGCATCAGTGAACCTAAACTAACATTCCATAATAGCCCATTAATAGTCCATGTCTTAAATACAGGAGAAAGATCAATCTCTTAGTAGAGAGAAAGTGTTAAAAATTGGAGCCCCAGGAAGAAAAGATTTATGTGGTACTAGAGACTTGGAAATGGCAGATTTTATCAGCTGATGTTGCCTGTGCTCTTGCAGTTAAAATGTCTCACTAAAGGTTTCCATAGCTGAGCAAACCTTCCAGAAATGCTGAATCTTTAGGACTGGAAGTTCAATCAGATAAGCAGTGTGTAATTATTCAGTAGTCACATGAATTTATCTGAACCTATTTGGACAGAAAATGGGGCTATTAATCTCACAAAATCAGGCTCAAACACACTTTACAGTATTGCTGATTTCAGTTTGCTTAGCAATACTTTCAGAGAAGCTTCTCATTGCGCTTTGATACATCACACCAGTACCCACATATCCAAACCTTTATGTGCCCCTTGCAGTATTTTGATTCGCCTCCCCCTGTACCTATCGGTAAGAGTTGAGCAGGACACCCCCAAATCCTAAAGTGACTATCCTTTCCTGTCTGCTCAGCAGTAGTACTATTTTCCAGAAGCATCATTGTAAGTCCAACAAGTGTTAAGCAGGTTTGTAATACTCCACCAAAAAATAGGTCTCTGGCTAAGTACAAACAACATGAAAATATAGGAGAAAAGAAAAAAACTATTGGATCAAACCAAAAGCCTGTCTACCTTGCCCTCAATGGCATCTAAAAGCAATTTCCTAAGACTGGCAGAGCAGGAAAAGCATTTTTTACACTATTTTCCCAGTATAGTTTTCCCACCTCTATAAAACTGTGGCTTAGGGACATCCTAACCAGCAGTCAAGGTTTTGTATATTACAGCAACCTTTGAGCATCACCAGCCCCCT
>NW_010237416.1:5970-34913 GCF_000690775.1 Eurypyga helias | reverse complement strand
TGCCTGCGGTGGATTACAAGACGGGAATGGAAATCATCAGCTGGCACCATCCCCGTTACCGCTTTGACACGACTACCTGTGTCCATATGTCACCTCTTCCCACAGCACCAGGACAGTCCAACAGTGACGCTGGGGAGATGGGTGGTATTCACACACCAAGGCGGTGTGACACCGCCAAGCTACCACACCAAGCCACAGACCCGTCACCTCCTGCCCTCCAGCAGGGCAAGGGAAAGGCAACTCTCCTTGACACGAGCTACTGCCGGTGATGCACGAATGGCTCCCGTACAGCTACGTGACTGTGAGCTGCAGGCCCAAGAGGCAATACAAATAGATGCTCTGCTATTTAAAGCAATGTTGTTCATAGCTTCACATCAAAGGCCCTACAAGCATTTGACTCACAATCACAGTAACATATGACTGGAAACTGGAAAAATAAAACCTAGTTTCAGTGGAATTTCATAATGAAAGTTGTTGGTTTTCTTTTCTAAAAACACAGCCACAGAGACTTCTGAAATGCTGCAACAAGGTCAGAGGGGCATCAGCAATTGTCCTGGGGACACTCAGTACAATGCACAGTTTTGACAGGAACACAACGATACTCAAATAAGCAACAAAACCAAACCCAGTATTTGCAACTGTAGTGACATTTGTTTTGCTATACCTTCTTCCCTTTTCCACTCCCCCAGGACAACAGAAAAACAAAGACAGATTAGTACGATAGATATCAGAACACTCCCTCTGGCAACACATCTACTGCTGAGACCAAAGTCAGTAAGGAACAGCCTACAAGAAGCTAGTGGTTTAAAGCAAATGAATCAAGTGTTTATATCAGAAACAAAAAAAAATCCCCACACTGAAAGAAAGTGATTTTTCATGCATATACAATGAGGAAGTTGGCAAAACTGTCGTGACTTAAAGACAACCAGAATTACTAGAATTAACCATTCTCTGCTTCAGTGTACAACTTGACTTCAATCCCATTAAGAAGAGAAATAAGAGGAAAAGTGAGAGAAGTCCAGACAGGCTACACTGTGAGATTGTGCTAAGTGACTGTGCCTGAAACTGAAGCAACGAAGACTTGCCTGAAACATAAGAGGTATCAAAGGTTGGTGGGATTGTGCCAAGGACTGAAGAAATCCAATCACGCTTACACGGAGAACTGTCACACATCTTACCTGCGGGGAGGAAATCAGAGAGTCAGATATAAGAAAGACATCTGCAAAGGCTTCTGAAAAACCCTGCTATGTGTCTTCATTCGCAGAATATTACCGCTTACTGATATGTGTACAGCAGTGAATTCATCTACATCCAAGGCACTGGAGATGAAAAACATCCTTATACTTAAAATCTGGATACTATACACGCACACAAAAATCTTTTCTCCTAGCAGATTCACAGTCCAAGCACAGTCAAAATCACTTTGGCTTCCTGTCCTGCAACATTGACACAGCTGAGAGTTAACTTTCTCCCGTATGGTTTCATAATTTTGTATGTGTTGAATGCTTTATTACTTGTCATGGCATGCAACACAGGAAATCTCAAGTGCCAAAGTTGCAGCACTTTTTAAAAGCAGATCTAAACTTGCAGACAGGGGTGATAGACTGATTAATTTCAGGGTAGTACAAGGGATTTGCCTCTGCTAGCTCTGGCTGTCAAAAAGTAGGCCCTTGGTTTAAGAATTGGTCCAGACTCTTCTTATGGTTAATAAAAAAAGCAGGCAGCTGCAGAGCAATTCACCGAAGATATATGTTCATCACAACTGGGAACCCACCAGGAGATGCTCCTCTCTCCCTGTCATCTTAAAACATAGAGATCATAGACTACCCAACTGTGTACTGCCAAAGAAACCACAGAAGAAAGCAGGGAATCCTTCGCCATCACAAGGGCTGGCATGTCACAAAGGAACACGGCAGTTGTCCATACTAGAGATCATTCTTCATTTATACCCTGACACGCACCTTTGAAATGACAGGCCTATAATTTAGGAAAGTGCATACACTTAAGAAGGTGTCATGCGGAGTGGACTGGTCTCACAGAGCTGGGACACATGGAAATGCCTTGACGTGCTCCTCATAAAATTGTCCAAAGGGCCTTGGCTGTGCGCTGGCCTTACACAGTTTGATTGTATCCTAACAGCTTTTCACTCCTGCTAAATGGATGACTGCCATCACATAAATTCCATGTTCAGGTGTTAATTCAGTAATTCTGACATCAGGAAAGAAACGTCTGTCCGTTATTCTGTGTTTTTCTCCTCACAAGCTTGTGCAGTTTGGAGCAAAAGAGCATGACGCTGTAATGATAAGGTCAGGTTACTTTGTATATGCATAACATCAATATGGATTACAAACTAGTGTTGAAACATACCTTCTAAAGTTTCTACACTGTTAAAATTAATTATCTATTTCATATTTTAGTTCTTATCATCTATTAATCCACTCACAAAACTTTCTGTCAGGCACTAAAGGTCCTGGTAAAGTAAATCAAAATACAACTTCAACAAACATGCCTGAAAATGGATTCTGATTAACGTAAGTACATTCACTCTTTTTTCCTTTGTTTGCATTTTGACAATATGGTCTAATTTACTAATATCATACCTTAGTTTTGTTAAAATTAGAAGTGATGTTATTTATAGAAGCAACTGAGCAAGAAGTTATACAGTGCCCCTCATCCTACTGTAGTGCTGTTGTAGCCTCACCTGTTAATTGTTGCCTGCTGAAAGACCGCTTAAGTAGATATGGAGTTACCTGCTTTGTAATCATCATGATTAAATTTAAGATCTTGCGGAAATGCCTTTCTTTCTACACCCTCCCATGAGAGAAGGAACAAGCTTAAATACTTTTGGCTCCCTTTACACATTACTCTAACCTCCATCCAAAGCAGGAGAAGACAAAGGGCTTTATAAGAGCTGTAATGCTTGAATGGGAGCCAAGTCCTGGGAAGCATCAGCGTGGGTCAGATGAAGGGATCGGCTACAGGCTGGAAGCCAAGGGTGGCATGCTGCCAGCCGTGCTACATGTGCAATGCCAGGGTTCTGCTGGGAGCCAGAGGAACAGTCTACAGAGATTATGGTAGATTAACAGCAGATCAGGTGTTGACCCTGCTCAGATTTTCAAAAGCTTCGAGCAACAACTTCACGGGAGAATATTTTAGTAAAGCTTTGGCCTTTGCTCTGCAAACTGCACCTGGCGAAGCACAGACTTGCTACACAAGGTGTCCATGCTTGAAGCTTGAAAGGGCTGGATGTGACACACCACTGTTGTTTATACAGTCCTTGGTCCTTTCACCCCCATTTGTTGCCCAGGTGTGTTTGAAGCAACTGATGTGATTAAGCTGTTGTTTGCCAGCACTTTGCACAAAACCCCAACAATTTCCTGGGCGCCTGGCAACGCAAGACTGTCACCTCACTGCTGAAGAGACAGTGCTCATTCACAACAAACATGTTGGCACAAAACTCGTAATTTTTACATATGGATCAAGGCATTATTAGCCAAATAAATATAATCATAAATCAATACAGAATTGTATACTTCATTAAGGAGGAGGAGGGAAGAGACCCAGGATACCCACAAATCTGACTTTCTAAGGTACCCATGCCCAAAGTGTTTATCTGCCACCACAAAAAGTATGCATGTCTGTGAAATTATGTGTACATCTGTTTCTGGGCATATAAGAACTTGCCAAACCTGTGATCGTTTGCACACTTCAGTATGTTCAAATGGAACCAATAAAACATTGTACTCAAGAAGCAAAATCTCAGCTGTGCAGTGCAATTCCCCAGATCTTATTTGTTTGTTTCATAGCAGAGTTGATAGGTCTTTGTAAAAACAGCCAAAATTTCTCCAGTTATAAGAACTGACATGATCACTAAATATATTCCAAAGATTTTCTGGCATTTTCTTTGATATCTGTTCTGTGTATTTCCAATGCTCTTAATTGTTCAAAGAACAACAGTGGTTCCTCATTTTTCAGAAATTTCTGGGCTTTTTTTTTTTTTTTTTTGCCAAGCAGAAAAAAAATCACCATTATTTAAAGCCTTTATACCAAACCAATTCCTGCTCTAACTTTCTCAAATCTAGCTATGCTATTGAATTGTGGTGGATTCACCAATGTGAACTAGCACAACTGCTTTTCATGTGATGACTTTGCAGTGCAAAATTAGTGAGATATTACTTTTGCATCATCATGATGATATTATTATTGAGTTTATATTCCCAGGTTGGTTTATTTTATTTTTTTTTAGTACATGTAACAGCAATACTTGGGCAAAAGACAACCAAAATCTCCTCTAGATCCAACCAGATAGAAACACACAGGAAAACCTTTGGTAAGCATTGTCTTATCTTGGGATTATTGTCAGAAACAACCATACTGCCATCATCTGCCACACAGGCTATATAACTACCCATGGAAATAGTTTTAAATATGGTGCAACAGGATGTGGTATCCTGTTTAATTTCAGTGTGTCCAACTGCTCATAGCAGGAGCAGGACTCTTCTCTGCTATGTTTAAAAAGCAGCCTCGGATATATTTTCAGGTGAAGCTTTAATATTAGTGCTTACTGTGTTTGAAGCAAGTGTTTTCAGTATGATTCTACCTCCAGAAGATCTTAACATGCCTACCCAGTCGTGAGTTGGATGATAAAAGTACAGTATAGGAAACAAACAAAAAGAAGACTCTTGGAGGCTGATTGCCCAGTTCCATTTATTTTCTAAAAGTCATACATCTATAGAATTGGTGCCTGCCCTTCTTAGGGAGCTTGGAGAAGGATAAGATAACCCAAGACGAGTTAAGTACTGACAAGGATCCATCCGAAGAGGCAGTCTCTTTACAGTGTGGCATCACCATACGACTGGGGAGGCTCTTTAGTCCTGTGCAGCTTTTAGGGGCAAATTATTCCTATGATGGACTCCCAAAGCCTCATTTATCAGCAACTTTGACTGTTGATATGATATAACAGTGCTAGTACATGTCAAACTCACTCTGGGTGTATTTCACTGAAACCATATTTGTCTGTTAGCCTGCCTGTGCTGCTCCTAACCCCAGCGTCCAAGCAGCTCAAACACCAGTAAATTTAGCTTAATTTGCCAGGGAAAAATACAGCCCCAATCCCCATTAAAAGCAAATGCCCTAAAAGTCAATGAGCAGTGCCTTTTGAGGAAAAAAAAAAAAAAATGCAGTGCCTTTTGCAGGAGTTCAGTAGGCATCCCTCAGTGTACCACATTCCCCATGGACTAGAAACTCAGAGCACAATCCCTGAAGCTGTCGCTACATCAGTGAGTGGACCTCCAAGACCCACACAGCCTCGAAAGAAGCCGCTTGTTCCCCAAGTGAATTGCCCTAGGCTGGAATGCAGTAAAATTCATTGGTTGGCATTGATTTACTGCAAGATAGTGGGTGGCTTCTGCTTTTTTTAGTTTGGTAAATTAAAACTACTCCTGAGATCAGCATGGGCACCAGGATCAGGTTGTGCTGCATGTCTCTGCAAGCATGATCATCAAAGAGACTAAATCTAAGCTAACATCACCTCAAATGAAAAGATACCTCATCCTTTTAGCTCTGAGGGGAATTCTGCAATTTCCTTGTAATTTCAGATTTCTCAGGGATCAAGTTTACATTCTGGCAGGGCTAGTTAGTGTAAGAGTTGTACCTGTCGGTGATTCCAGAATTCCCCTCAGCTGGATTCAGTACTGCTGATAAAGGTGTGCTAACTCTTACCAAAAATACATTTCCATATGGAGGAAGTTGTGCTCCTAAATGCAAAAAACAGTGCTAGTGTAGAGCAGGCTGTAAAATACATTATCCTCCTTCGGAAAGTGTGTGGATGTCAGTCCTGTATCACTTTATGTGAATTATCAATTTTGCCAGATTTTTTTAAAAAGCATTAACACATGCAGTTTGCAATGGTTCAAAATATTATCATAGAACACAGTTGAAAAAACATCTGTGTGATAGTAAGGGTGAAGTTTTTCTCCTCATTGTGTTCAGACTCCAACAGTATTGAGCTGCAACGTAACAGCCATCATCCCAATGCACCCTTCCCCTATCCATGGTGCCTGCACAACCAATCACTAGCAACCGGTCCAGCTTTCCTTGTTGGTTTTTGTGTTTGGTTTTGGGTTTTGGGGGGTTTTTTTGAGTTTTCCAGACACTTTTGACTCTTTGCAATCCCAAGCTCTTCTAGTCATTCTAACACAACTCACTGGGTTTGTGTTTCATCCTTAAAACTAAAACAGTTATTGCATCACTTAACGCTGCAAGAGCCTGTGCCTGGGCCTGATTAGCAGTCCTCAGGAAAGTGCTGTCTTCACTGGGGTTTGGCCTGATCCCATTTAACTTTAATAAAAGTACAACATCCCCTACATACACGCTCCCATGAGGCACTGCAGAACCTGTTCCAGGGAAGGGGAAAGGGCAGAGGGAGGCAAATCTCCATCTTGCTTTTTGTTTCTGCTTTCACATTGGCAGTGTAAATATTATTGAGACATTACCAAGAATGACCCTTCTGACAGAGAAACCACATCAAATTATGCCTTAAGGTTAATCTCATTTTACAAACAGTTAGAAAGAAAAAATCACAGCAAACTGTAAAAAAAACCTAACCCTGCTATTTACAGGTACACATTCATTTCGATGGATAAATTCAGGCTGTTGTACAGAAACAGAAAGGGCATGGTCACCACAGAGTCTCTCCTCAGACTTTAGCTGGCCTGGAGGTGTCCCTGTGAATAAGTCAGCCTTTTTGAGATCCACTGAGCTCATCTTTTTTTTTTGAGATCCACTGAGCCTGTACATAATTTGTGGAGGTGGGAACATGCAGGGAAATGACATATGCCCATGTAGGAGAAGTGGCCACATCTGTGTCGGCAACTACAGTGATCCAGGGCAGTTCTCTGGCTATGAAGCAAGGTGACAGCACAGCTTTGTCCAACAAACTGTTTTCTCATCCCTAAAACAGGGTAGTCTTGTCCAAACAGCCTCTTTCTGTTCTGGTCATCTCTGACAAGAGCCACCATTTGAAGCTTAACATTTACAGAAGTCTTGGCTTTTATTTAATTTATTAGTTTACTCACTGGGATTATTTTTCAAGGAGGTTGCTAGACCTCATGAGTCCAAATCACTGGGGATAAAAGGATCAATGGACCAAATGTGAATGACCATTTGGAGACGTTCAAGACCACAGCAGCTACAGACCAATTTCTGATTCTTAGAAATATGAAAGTTAAAATTTAGGAAAAAAAAAAAAAAGATGATTATGTAGATCTGAATGTAGATTATGAGCTAGGAATTTTAACACAAAAATGCTGGTAATTGAAGCAAAAGGATTCAAATCTGTGGTAAATAGGTTTAACAATAGTCAGAAAGACACTTTGAACATAAAGGGAAGAAAAGGAATCCTAACAGTGGAACTGGAAATTGTGAAACTGCCAAAAATAGTCCAGAAAAGACAGAACTGTTCAATAAATAGCTGTTGTGTATTTGGCCAAGGATCAGATGATGTGAACATTTCAGAAGAAAGTCATGAAACAATCTTCACTCCAACAGTGCATCAGAAGGACATCAAAAAAGAGCTACTGATTTTAGACTTATTTATAGGACTAAATCTCAAAACCTGCATATGAGAGTTTAAAAGGAGCTACAAGAAAACCCCTCTAGACCATTAGTGTTGATTTTTCAATAACTCTTGTAATACCAGGGAAGTTTCAGAAGATGAGAAAAAGGAACAAAACACCAGTATTTTAAAAAATATTAAGAGAAAATAAATGATTCAACTTGGGTAATTACAAAATTGTCAGACTGACTAACATCAACCCCAGGCGAAATAAAGGAATGGCTGATACAGGACCCAATTAATAAGGAATAAAAAAGAGGCAGTATAATTATCTTCACTCAGCAGGGGGTTTTGGCAAATAGATCCTGGCAAACTAACTTGATATCTTTCTCTGATGAGATTACAAATTGGCTGATAGAGGTAATGGTGTTGCTATATTTGGGCTTCTACAAGACATTTTATGCAGTTAGTACCATATAATGCAAAAATCATTGATTAAGAATGCTGTGAATCAACACTGCACACACTAAATGTATTAAAACTGGCAAGCAGTTACATACCAGAGCATCACTGTAAAGATGAGTGTTTTCAGTGAGGTTCCGTGGGGATCCAGTCTCAGTTCCACATCAGTTCACTTTTTTGCCTGAGATGCGGAAGGAAGCATAAAGTCGTCATGGATGAGAACTGTAGATAACACAAAGACTGGGTGAGAAGTATGTAATTAAGGTGATAGAGGGCTGATGCAGAGGGATTTATGGTGCTTTAGAGGTGATGCATCAGAGGTGATGTATGATGTTATACACACACTTTCACTCACATATACATAGACCAGATGTATAAAACAGGGAACATAAAAGCAAACATTCAATGCTTAGCCAAATTTTACTATATGGCAAAGTGGACAGAAATAAAAAACGTGGTATTAAGACCAGCTGGTGGTCATATGTCTAGAAACAAAGGAAGGAGGGCATCTCTGGGGACTCAGTTTGGAGAAACAAGGTCCCTTATGAATATGAGATCTCACGCAAGCAGGAGCATAACTCCCAGGATGGAACATGTGTTCTGAGTTGAGTTCTGTGGCCAAAAAAGGAGCCCCAGATCTTCTAAAAAGATAAGGATCTGGTCCTGCTTTTGCGCTGAATATTGATGTAATCATAACTGGAATATGGTGTCCTGGAAAGGACATTGAAAACTGGGCGGGATCAAGGCAGCACTTAGAAAGATTAAAGAACAAGAGGAAGCATCTGTTAGTACCAAGTAACATGGCAGGAACTCAATCTATTTAGTTAGCAAAATAAATGGTTAAAAGGTAATTTGACTAGTTTGTAAGTACCTACGAGGGAATACAACTTTGCTAATGGGTTAGTTCAGCAGACAAAGAAAAGCAAGTACATGAAAGTTAAGGCTGGAGATATCTACAATGGAAATGAGACACAAAATCTGGTTTTAGTAGAAAGCAGTCTTTGAAGCGTATTTTCTGGCAGTGGCAATTTTTAAACAAAGCCTGAATGTTATTCTGAAAGCCAGTACTGTAGACCAAACGCAAATCAACTTAGGAGAGTCCTATGGCCTGTGATATACAAGATGTCAGACCATAGGACATACTTTTGCCCTTACTAACTATTTATTGGGGAAAACTGAGTATAACCATCATGGGTATATCTCCCTGAGTCTGCAGATAGCCTGAAATAAGAAATCAAAGGGGTCAGCACTGCCACCAGCCTCAGTAATGTTCATGCCAAAGCTTGCTGAGCTGGAGTGCCCAGTGCAAGATCAGCAGAAGGTTGTAAATCTGACGGTGTCTGTTATCAAAAGGTACACGAACTGAAACATACAGAATTATGTTTGTAGAAAGGTTGTGGACATAGGAATCATGGGAAGAGAAACAAAAAGAAGCAGTAAGAGTAATTCTTAATAGAAGCAGTTTGCAATGAGAAAAAGCCATATCAAAGATTGTGTTGTGTGATATATAATTAAAGATTTAATCTAAATGTACCAATTCCCTTCACAAAACAATAGGCGATATTCTAAACTGTCAAATTAAATAGAGGGAAAATATTATCTGCCACCCACTACTTCTTGCATTCTGATAGTTAAAAACCTTCACTTTACTTGCGGAATGCTTTAATTTGAGCCTTATGTTCTCAATTTCTCTCAGATCAAGCTCCTCATCTCCCTGAATTCTCCATAGATTCAAGGCTGGCATGAGAATAACAGCAACAATCACTTGTTGTTAACAATGGCAAATACAAAATAAGCAGGAGAGACACATGCTCCCTGCCAGGCTTTGTAAATACAAATTTGGCTTGGTTCATGCAAGTTCAACTCAATCCAGATTTTTCTGTAAATGCTGAGGCTCTAAATCCAGTGGAGAAATGTTGCTGGAATTGCACAAAGGATGAATTTAACCCAGACAGCTTAATGCCTGTTTCTCATGTGCATGTCTCTGTTCGGTTTTGACATGCAGGAAGTGAATGCATAGATTATGAAACATCAACAAAAGCATTTTATGAGGAGCATCTGGAAAATTTTACCACTTCCAAATACGTTGCATGGATGGGCCTTTTCAGTCAAGGTACAGACTTTTTCAGCTTTTGTGCTAAAGGCTTCAGTGCCTTTGGGCACAGTCCAGTTACACTTTTGTTTCCTCGGGTTTCTGCCTCAACCCCTTAGGTTCCTGCAGCACCACCACAGGGGAAGCCTGTCCTCCACCTGCCACTCAGTGGGATGGTTGATGTGAGCAAAATGATCACTGAACTGTCATTCACCAGGAAGAATTTGATGCAAAAGTAGGTGGTGGATAACCCCAAAAAAGGGACATTCCCAGAGCAGCCAGATTCCAGAAACCCACAGAGGATGAGGTTAGCCAGGATTCTTCCAGCCCAGAAATTTCTATCACCATGGTAGATGACCTTTTTCCAGCTTCAGTTCAGGATGCTTGGTGTTGCAAATGCTTAAGTGCAAGCAAAAATGCAGAAAAGATACAAAGAAAACATATAGGATAAAATCAGCTAGTCTTTATCTAAAGGCAAAGCCAACTTTAGCCATGTTACATCTGCCTACACCTTTTCTAGACTTGCACATTGGATGATTGTGGGCTTACATATGCACTCTTTAGCACAAACAGTGTAAAATTTCTGCTGGATGCATGAAAGGACCATGATTCCCTCCTGTGCACAAGCTAGTTCTTTACGCTTTTTCAGATCCTTTTTGACATCTTTACTCTTTATCTTTGACCAATAAGAAAAAGAAATTAGTTCAACTTTTTTTTTGCTTTGTAAAACTTGTGCATTTGGTAGAAACAAACTGCATTTTTTTCTAGCCCAATCAAGGATATAAATTACCTGCTGGATGAGAATTTTACAAAATCAATTAACGAATAATTATTTTTTGACTAATAGTACTGTCGCTTAAATGCTTAAGGCAGGGCTAAGAAAGGCTATGATATTTAAGGAAGTAATCAATTTCCACAGTATTAACTGGTAATTCAAAGGTGTAGCTCAGCTCCTTCATAATCTGGACAGGTTTGTTAATGCTCTGAGAGTCTGAGGGCTGAATCGGCTCTGCATACTAGAGCCTTTTCTTAGAACATACGCGATGTCACTCACAATTCTATTCCATTCAAACTTTGGAGGATTTCTTTATCAGTCCTTTTTTAGGCTAAAAGAGTCTATAAAACTCTCTGTGGTCTGTTAAGTCTTAGAAAATATGAATGTGAAACAGGGAGGGAACTTTCTTTTTTCTGTTTTTGCAACATACAAATCTTCTTGTTTTAGTTCAACATGGGTTAGTCAAACCTTCTCCCTCATTTTTTAGGAAGGGAGTGCTTTTGACTAAGTCACATTCTTCAGGTCTCTTGCTAAACAAAGGCTGGGGAGCTGCAGATAAAACTATAGACTCCCCACAGGAGAAGCATCACTGCTCCTATAGCTCTACTGAGCTCATCTATAGTGATTCCTGGGACTGCATTATCCACCTGTGGCTGAAAGCAGCCCTGTACTGAGGCAGATGATAAGCTAACATTGCAGGTTTCAGAGGCCACAGTCTCAAAAAACAGGGTAGTGAGTACACAGACAGCTCCATCAATAGTCATTACAATGAGGGTACCTAACTGATTCTGGGAAATTATATTCAAATATTTAAACAAGACTCTTACCATCCATAATGACCATAAAAAACCCTACAATAAAGCACTACCAACTTGTAATTGCTGATTATAGGCTGGGGTTTTCAACTGAGGCTTTTTCCTTATTTGCCTTATTATCACAAAATTGGGCAGAGATAGTTAATATAATGCACACACAAAAAAATTAGACCTCGTACAGAGCAATCTGTACTTTCCTTCTTCATTTCTAGGTTTATTAGAGATAACACTAAGCAATTTCATGTTAAGGCAGAGTGAGGGATAATTGAATACACTTTCTGTCATGTTGTGTATTGTTTTATATAGCAAAAATACGAAGAAAAGGTTTGCATTGAACAAAAATCAGGATCACTTCATTAATGTGTTAAAGCCATTGCCAAGCACAGAGGTCCACCTGCTCAAATTCCCTGAGGTTTTTTTGATTTGGTTTGGGTTTTTTTCCCTCATCATAGCTTGGACACCCACATAGTTAAAAAATAGCTTGGAAAACAGCTATGCTGGCAAAACATCACCCCTTCCAGGACAGAGCGCTGTTTACATTACAGCAATGTTTACCCAAACAAAGTTCTGTGACACTTCATTAAGACCTACAGCGCGTGGGCAGGGGTATCCTGCCATCTGCCTGCAAGAGGAATGAAGACAAGACTGTGGTCCTGGTGCTGCAGGAACCCACTTTCACTCTTCCCTTTACAGGCTGGGTGTCCCCCTCAACACACCCTCAGTGGTTGACCTTTGAAGATAGGCTGCAAGAACAAGGAGGAGCTGGGTTTAGGACTTTTATATCTGTTCCCTCCCGGACCCGGCCTAAACGCTCTCCATGTTCTCTTGGAGACACGTGGAGTGGAAGGCTGTAGTAGATCCTACAGGCTCCCCACGTGCTTTCTTCCCTGGACTGTTACCCTCTTAATCAGCTTCTGAATGACAACAGTTGGGTTCCAAAGTTGAAACTGGCAGCCTGCAAGCTCTTTCTGTTGCAGAACACTATCTGCTGGACAGATGTGTTTGGATCATATTTTTAGTGAGTGTTCATGAGCTGTTCGCTGGATGGTAGCCTAGTGTGCCTCCAGGTTCAGCTCAAATAAAGGAGAGAAATGGGGTGCTTCACCAATGTCCACAGAAAAGCGCATAAATGGCCAAATCCTCAGCATGAGAAAAGATAAGAAAACAGGCGTTTGGTCTTAATCAACATGTTTCCGTTAGGAGCGCTCTGTATCATTACCTTAGCTGTCCCCTATCTACTTTGATCACAATCAGGTGACTGGAGAGCAGAAACCTTCAACCCAAACAAGGTCTCTGTGAAGCTTGGTCCAAGCCTGACACCGAGCGCAGCCCCTGCTCTCTGGGTAACTCTTTCTGAGAGCCAGTGAGGAGGTGCAGGCAGAAAGGAGGGAAGTACAGGTACCATTTCCCTCCGGTCACTGGTCATGAGCTCATGAGCAGAAGAGGAAAGGGAAGTTCACCCTCACAAGGGCTGCAGTAACTTGTTTTTCCTTCCTCCTAATTTCAGGGAGGAGAACCTGTGCCTACAGGAAAGGCTGTGACAGTATGGGCAGTGTTTGTATGTGGATGAATGGTAAATGCATGACTTCCCTCTTTAGGATAGGCAGTTGTTTTGCTGGCTTGATTGAGTGTCTTCACTGGACAAAACTACTACTTGAAAGGGATCCTCCAATGCCATAACCAGATGTGCTCTGTGTGTGCAACTTCCTGTGCTATCTCAGCTGGTTTACTGCCTCTTGTCTACCTATTCTTCTTGATCTCTCTCACTTTTAGCTTCATATACAAACGTGCTTTCCCAACCACTGACACTGATTTCACTTCAGGGAAATATTTCTCATACTCTCTACAGTAGGACTCGATGATCTTAAAGATCTTTTCCAACCTAAATGATTCTATATGCTTTCTATTGATTTTGTGGAGAAAAAGAAGAAACTCTGTATTACTTAGTAAGCATGCACTGAAAGAGTAACTGAATTCTTCCTACAAGTATAACGTCAGAATAACAAGTATTCTGAAGGCTGGATAAAACTCTATTTGTTTAAACTATTTAAACACTAATGCATTAGCATACTAGTATGTCTGTATTAATAACATACAGGGAAAAATAGTTCATTCGGCAGTAAAACGTTCTAGTAAGCTGCTAATAAAAAATAAATTAGCATAATGTAGCCATTCTAATTTAATTATCTTCAGCTTTTTATGATATACAGCAGAGTAAGCAAGCCTCATTTGTTGCTTACACATACACATTTTATACGAACAGATACATTTGACATCAGTTCATATGCACAGCTATGTTCTTTCCTAAGGATTCATACATCAGATGATATTTAAATTATATCTGGATCCAAAAAAAAAAAACCCTGCTGGGATATTCAGAAACTAAAATGAGTTCATTCAGAACTATTAGTGAACATTTTGAAACACGAGTTACAGAAATAAGGGAATACGCATATTTTGTGTGATTAATCAGGCATTTTATCTGCCAATGCTTCTTAGAATAGCTAATTGGTTTTCCAGCATCTGAGCGTGGTAGATCTTGGTTAGCTGTGCATTAACAAAAGGCAACTCACTGACCCTGCACAGTCAGACATCATTATTTTCAATCAGACCAGTCAGTTCCTAGGGTAAATTACAAATCCATCAAATATTTCTGTTTGTTGTGCCAGTCAGGGAGCTCATTCATTTGACCCAAATGGAACCTTGCTCACTTTCTGGCATTAAGAGATAAAAACTGAATTGAATTTCTTATTTATTTGATGGGGTCTTTTAGAAAAATTGCCACCTGTCTTTTTGTTCAGAACAAGAGTGGTTTTTTGGTGGTGGTGGTGGTTTTGGGGTTTGGGTTTTTTTGGCTTTTGCTTAGAGAAGAAAATACACCTCTGATAATACCTGTGAGTATCACCCTACCTCTCAAAGATACCACTACAAAGGGCAAACTTAGCCTTGACTAGCAAATATATTTGAAATGAAGTATTGCTCTAATAATCTCTTTAAAACTTGGTGTTGAATGTAGTAGGTCAGGAATAGATTCTGTCTTGAAGCGGGCATGTCCACCTGCAAAAATGCGTGAAGTCACCCCTTTGGCTTTCAAGTACAATTATCCTGGTATTCTGTCTCGTCAGGAAAAGTAAGTGGATTGTTTATGTTTGATCTCATCCTAGGAGCAACAGGGGAAATGAAAACATCCTTTAAAACTGTTCATGTCAAAAGCAACCTCCTCTTACTCTACCTCTCCCCCCTCTCTCAGAAAATAACCAGGGAAGAAATGATGATGAAGGTGGCTATTTGTAAGGCAAGAAATGACCAAAACCTTCTGTTTATAATGCTAACCTTGAAATAAAAATAATAGTGATCATGTGTTAAGAGTCAACTATTTTTCCTCAAGCATCTGGCATGTTTTTTTCAATACTTGATTTAAACTATTTACAGATTTTCTTTGAGCATATCAAGTAACCCTTGGAAAAAAATGCTATAGTATGAGGAAGATGATGTTGAAGCAACCAGAAGACCAGGAACACCCAAGGGAAGGTTTTGCTCTCTCAGTTCAGGCACGTGCAAAGCATTCCCTTCACATTCTCCCATTCCACAATCACAGTTTAATGCAGGTGCTTGTGGCAAGGTGCAATGTCTGTGTTCCCAGAAGCCAGGACCCCAGCGTGCTTGCTCTTTATGGACTCCTGACAACAGGAGAATCAGAAACCTGAACTGTCAGAGAAGAGACACCAAAGCATTAAGAGTGTGAGGATGCCTCAGCCGTGAGGTTACCTGCAGCCACGTGTTCCTGCCATCTCTCCCATTAGCATCCCAGAAAGAGCTACGTAACACTCTCGGGAAAGACGTATCACCAGCATCGTGAGTTACGCAGACACCTAACTCATCCAACAAGATGTCTGTGCTGCAGAAACCTTGTCCCACTCCTGCAGTCATCAAGAAAGGCCACCTGGAGAAAGGTAGACACACCTCTGCAGAGAGTCAGGGCCACACAAGTTAGTGGCTCACCTCCCTCCACTGACTTTATAGTTAGCCTTGAGGTTGTCATCTTCCCAGCTTCAGGTAAAATTTAAGAAAACTCGACCACCCAGCTTATTGTTCTAATAAACCAATACTTCCCTCTCCTTCACCCTCGTCATTGAGGTATGTTGAGGACTAGCCACCTCTGAGCAGGACACAAGGCTTCTTATGCCAGGGCAACCTCTTCCAGGGCTTTAAAAATGTTTGAGTTTCTTCAGAGCCTGTCTTCGCAGTGTAGGCCAGGGGAAGCTGCTGTGTTAGACGTGGATATTATCGGCTGTAAGATGAATGAATTAGAGCCAAAGGCCAGATCCAACAGTTTCCCAGGGAGACAAGATGGCCCACTTACCTGGGCATTAGCCTGGGTTTTAGGACAGCTGGTCTTGCCATTTCACCACAAACCTCCCTCTGTGCCCTTAAGTGAGTCACTTGATCCAAATCAAAGGAGTTTAGCCTCTCTGTTTTCAGATTCCCATTGGTAAACTGAGAGTCATGGCTCTTCTCCACTTCAGAGGGATGTTGCAAGGATATTACATGAAAAATTGTGAAGCACTACAAACATGAGTATTTAGGAGGACATCAGAAAGTATAAATCTCTCCCTGCTCCCAGACTAGCCTGCTCTTTTATCTTCTTGTTGCTGATGAGTTGAAGTAGAAATTGTAGCTGACATATATTTCCCTTAACAAGGTGCTAAAGCCAGTGACACCTACACAAAAGCCATTTCCAAGCTCCCAGTTCCAGATCCAGGTACAAGTCCTATTTTCGAGACTGAACTTCTTTTGAGCTTGCAAAGGCACTTTTACTCAGAAAGGGTTAAAGCTCTAAAAAAAAAATCACTCTTACTGGAAAGGTTTCCTGTTCCTAGCAGGGAAGAAAGGCTTGTTTAAATGCAAGTAATAATTTCCAATATTACTGGCAGTTAAAACATTGTGATATTAACAAAACTAACAATGCGACTCTCTTTCAAGCAAAAGGTAGGCTGAGCAATAAATTTGAGTTTTAAAATTACCTCCAAAATAAGCTAAGTCATTGTTAATAAAAGATTAATCCATTTCATCAATATATAATTTTTTTCTCTTCTTTTATCAATATTAAAAGTTGTCTTTACATCTCAATCCATTTTTTTCAGTCCAAACGTATTCTCCCCCAACAGCTGTGGGACTTAGCTCTTGTCTAGGGTCTTACTCATCTTTGCCAGGGCTGTGCTTCCCTCCATTGATGGGGAAGACAGCCCGCATTTTCATACTGTTGTATATATGCATTAAGCGAAATCAGACTGCTTTTATGACTTATTTTTAAAACATTTGAAGTTATTTACCGTTGTGTTTATAAAATTGTGAGTAACAGGGCACATATTTTGAAAGAAGATAAAGAATAAACAGGCTTGTTAGTGTATAATTATCGTGTATGAGTTTCTGGTTAGTTGTTTCTATTTCACAGGCAAATAGGATGCACTTGAAAGCTTCAGCATCAACTCAGCTCCAATAGTGGTACAGCAGATTAATATTTTCAAGGAGGGGTAGAAATGTCAAGTCCACTAACGAAGTCACAGTACAATATAGTGAAAGAGGAAAACAATGTTTATGGATTGCTTTCTCCAACATGGTACTTTTATTCTGCAGAATAACACTTTAAAAGCACATTGACAAAATGTTTCTCTTCTCACTGAACAGTCTTTATTTTTAGACTGGATGTTTATTCTGTACGTGTATTTAGATTGATGTAGCAACATTACACAGAGAAAGTGGCAAAAGTGAGGCTACACTGAAGAAAGCAAAACAGTCTCATCCTCTAAAAACAGTTTGTCCAAGCCAAGGTTACCAGCTTGAGACATCTCTTAGCTGTCTCATCACCCAGCTGCGTGCGGTTTTCCACACTGCCTGCTCCGACTTGGCAGGACATGAAACAACTCCAGACTGAAAGGCGGATAACTCTATGTACCTGCTACATCTCAGTCACGATGTCACGTGTTGGCTCAGGCACAGCGCTGCACCCACGGAGTACGGCCCCTGCACCACCCACCCAAGGTGGAGCACAGCCAACGTTCAAACAGGCTGGAGCCCGGGCTCAGGGACGTGCCCTGTGATCGCACCGTGCCTCATGCTGCAGGGCTCCTGCTCTTAATCCTACACCAATGGTAACTTACGGAAGCAGCAGCAAGTACAAAAACCAGAGGGTGGATGCACTCGGAAGAGACTCGAGCATACGTAAGGCCCTTGCCAGGAATGACAGAAAGCAACAGCCAGGTCTCTCCCTGCTCTACGGGGTAAGCTACTGCATCAGTCAGCAAGCCGCCACCTCAGCACCAGCTCCGATGTGAGATTCAAACCCCACAAAGACACACAGAATCCAGAATGAGTTTGTCCTTGCAGGGAGCTGATCCAAAAACTTGCTCTTCCAATGTACAGCCTTTAATGCACAAGCTTGAGATTTGGACAAACACATGGTAAACCAGTTTTGAACATGAAAGTGTGCTGGAGAAACAGAGCAAAGACATTCAATCTTTTGAAGTCCTCATCACATTGGATTAATTTAGCAGGCCATGCTTCTGTTCTGTTTGCATTATCACAAAGCGTTTGATTGACTTTGACATTAGAGTGAAATAGATGGATATTAGGACAAGGATAAAGATAAGGAGTTAAGAGACACAGATACTGGGATCAGACTGTGAATGCTTTTACACTCACACTTTCTACACACGTCTATATATAAAAAACTGCTTTTGCAAACATCAGAATGTTCAATCCACTATTCAGCAAAGGAGGTTTACTGTGACAATCTGCTGAAAACTGCCTCTGCGATGATAACAGGAAATCAGTCACTTGTTTTGCTGGATTGTTCATAAAACTGACAGGCAGGCTCCAACTGAATCTGAGAAGCCTGCACCTGGTCAGAAAACTGTGAGATCTGACAACAGTCTTTCTGTTGCTAATAATTACGCACCAGTTTAATCACTAACCTCATGCTTAGCAAAATGAAAGCATAAAACTGGGTAAATGATGAAGCTATAGGTATTTAAATCATAGAGCATTTTTTGTTCAATTGGCATGGTGATGAGTTGCTCCTTTTTTTTTTAATTCCAGATGATGCTTACAGTATTTAAAACTGAGGTTAGAAATTACAGCAGAAGAATCTGACTTGTGATACGTGTCATAGAATATGTCATTTTGCTCCAAACCAAATATATATTGTTGATCACTTAAATCAATAGCTAAAAACACCTGCAATGCAAATAAGATTAAAACTGTATTTGTTTTTTCCTATGCACAAGGGTCACTTCTTTGACTCCTATTTTGCATTTAAATTAGTTCAACTGAGAAACACAGAGTACAGCTGCAAGTTTCATTGTATCATTAGTAAAGTTGTTCTGGATCAATTTAAATCTATTACTCTTCAGAAAGAATTGAGAGAGATTCTCTCTGTGGGAAGATAAAAGGTATTTCCAGGCACAAATCTCATCTACTGTCTTATGCGTGTGTGAGTTGGGTTTGTTTGGTTTTTATTTTCCCCTACAAGGAATATGCACTATTATTTCTTTCTAAACTTTATGTTCTTCTAACCATGTTGCTCTGTCACAGCAAAATGTCTTCACTAGCATCACACTTCATATTTGACTGGCTTTTGGCACTGGTAAATAGTCATAAAAGTGAAAACTTTGGTGAAGTACTCTGAAAAGAAAGCTAATGGAAAGAAAACAGACCATGAGGCTCTTTTAGGAGCACTAAAGGACACTGATCTAAGTCCAATCTTAGTGTTGAACTAACAGTAGCACGTGCTGAAGCACCACTTGTGAGTGGCTGATGGAGATGTCAGATTGCTTTGGTGCAGGGTACATAATGCCCAGTGAACTGCTCATGCAATTCCTTTACTGTAAAATGCAGAGCTCTGCCTACACAGGCTGGCCGACACTTGACTTGCACTCCCTTTGACTGTCCTGTACATGGTATTTCATGGATTCTGTGAGGTGATCCAAATTTTACTCTCCTAGCAGCCTTGAATGGTCAAGTGAACCTCAGCCCAGCAGCTCCTGGGAAGGAAGGGGATGAGGAAGGGAAAATGGGAGACCTCCCACAATGTTCACTGCTGCCGGAAAGGATAAGGGGATAGCTGAGCCAGGCTCTTCCTGCACTGGACAAGGGAGAAATAAGGAATAGCAGGCAGTCTGCTAGTGGGACAGGTTGCCTCTAGCAATAGACCCACCTCCCCTACCCCAACAGACATACACACAGCTTCAAACCCCAGCAGCAAGCCAGGCTCTGCTCGGGGCTCTGACAAGCTGGACAACATATTCAGCTGTCCTAGTAGCATTTTAGAATAATCTATCGAGTTGCTTAGTTTTATTCCCTCTCCTATTATAAGCCTGTCACATATACACAACCGGGGCTATTTAACACTTACACAGAACTGGGGCTATTTGACATATGACAGCTAGACAGTCTGAAGTTTTGATCAGCTAAAATATGCATGCCAAAATGAGACTTGCTTTATTTACCTTAGGCCTTCAGAATACACAAAATAAAAACTTAATAAATGAAATAAAAATACATTTGTATCATATGATAAATGCTGAAGTTTGACTGAAGGCAATCTACTGAGCTGCCTTCCAGGTGACTACCCAGCTCAGAAGGGTACCGGACAGACACAGAAGGACTATTTTTAAGAGCAGCTGAGATCCATCAGTTACTTTAAATTACCCTCATTCTTCTTCAGTAATGTTTTCCCCTGCGAAGAAGAGGTAAGAAACGACTAGAGCTTTCCAGAGCAGCATGTAGGAGAGACAGAGACCTATTTACATGTAAGTGTCCAACCTGAGCTAGAAGGATGCACAATGGCCATATGTCAGGACACAGAGGCGAGATGCTGCCCAGGCACTCAGCCAATGAAGGGTAACACTAGATAGCTCCCCATCTCTTGTTATTTTCAAAGATGTATAATTCTCAATGCTTTAAGCATGATGCTTTTGTGTCACAGAGACATATTTAATTGCAGCCATTCTGTTCTGTTCTGTCATTATCATCTAGGTTAAACCAGCAGTATAGAGACTCCCCAGCCTAAAAAGAATCCCACAGCAGGTTCCTGGAGCAATGGAACTTGTAGTATTCAGTGGCAGCATACACTGGGAAAACTTTCGTGAGGAACAAGGCCATGGCAGCTGAGTGTCTCCTTGTTTTAGGGTGCCTCACAAGTACTCTGAAGTTGAGAGCAGATTCTGCAGTCTCAGTGTGAGAAACAGAAATCAGATTAAGGAATTTTCTTTGTTTTGGAAAGATGTGAAACATAGAAACCAGTCACATCAAGAGACAACTGTTCAGAAGGGCAATGGACCGTTTTCTTTACCCCACATCTGCAGTGAAGAGAAAGGTTGTGATGTTGCACTTAACTGCTAATGACTAATTGCTATCTGGTTCATGCTTGTTAACCACATCATCTGCCACAATGCTAAATATATCAGAAACTAAGAGATGGTAACCCCAATTTAGTACATACACATTTTTAGAATATCCTCAAGACCCAGTGAATTTTGCAGTATTCACCATATTGCATTGTTTTGGGGAAAATATTATCAGGTTTGGAAAAATCACAAGAGTTGACACAGTACATAGTACATTTTTAACAAAGATTATCACAGGAGGTTCAGCACGAGGCTTTTATAGATTTATAATTTTTTATTAAAGACAAAATTAATTAGTCTTATCCATAATTATAACTGTTCAGGATCTATTTTAAAAGAGATGCTTTTGTTTTAAAATCAGGCTGTTCTCAGCCCTCTGCACTTCTATTTGAAAATTATCATTAAATGGCCAAATAAAGTACAACAGTTAACTTTAAAGACTTGCTGTTCTATTAATTATATTTCAGTATATAACATTTCTGCACATGGACCTTCTTCTAATATCTCCTAATCCACTACCTCATGAATTTTAATTATGTGTAGCAAAGAAAAGCCCACATCATTAAGACCATAAAGGATGTATTATATTAGTGCTGCTTACAATTGCCACCACAAACCAGGACCTTAGAAAAGCAACAAAAAAACCCCAGCCTCCAATTAATTAAACAATCAGTACGTCCAGAATTATTCTGTTATCATCTGGTGACGGCCGATAACAAGCAAAGACAACAAAACAGCTGGGTACGCACGCGAGAGATGTCACAGGCAACGCTGCCCTTCATTATGTTGCTTTCCAAAGATCTATGGACACCTTCTTTGAAAAAAACAAAAAAAAAAATTAGAAGAGGTTTACTGAAAGCTTCAATAAAAGAAAATCTGGGATATATGCTCTGAAATGGAAATGGTATAACAACACACTGAAATGAGTCCTTCAGCTTTGTAAAACCCCCTCGGAAAGGCCATACTGGCATCATCAAACCCAAAAGAAACCATTTTCTCCTTTAGGATGTCTACAGAAATTGCAGCATATGACAGAAAAACCCAACATAAACGAAGAATTATTTCACTTTTCATCTGTAACAGTATTAATTTATGTATTTTAATGTAAATTCTTCTGTAATTTTAATAAATTTGACCCCTTATACATTGGTATTTATGGTTGTCTATATTATATATATATATGTAACATTTCTGTGAATGAACTAACAACAGGCAAACAGCCAAGGAAAACCATGTGGGGTTCTTTTAAAACAACAGTATCACCTACAAGCTTTGTCCTGTCTTCCAATGTTTATTTATAACTATATTTTTACATGTTAGCCACAAAGTGTTACTGCCTGCCCTCCTGGGGATACTGCAGGGTAATAGCTTTGTGAGCTAATTAAGACGAGCCCATGCTTTCAGGATCTATTTTCCCCATTTTAATTCAGTCATATAAGGACAAATGTGCTTAACGCCAAGAGGACGTCAGCTTAAGCATGACCAGCAGTACCATATGCAACCACAAAATGCTGCACCATCTCATGATGGAAGCTTAAACAGTAAAACTATCATTTTTTTATACACACACACTGCAGGTTTTTTGCACAGATAAACCTGCTGCCCACTGTATTAGCCCAGAGATGTCTTTTGGCCTCTTACCACCGACTGCTGCTGGTGTTGAAGAAGCACCTCCAGAAACGGCAGCCAACAGAAAGGTAATTCAGTTCTGCCTTGCAGCCTTCACTCATACGTCACCAGTTTAGTAGTCTGCTGCTTCATATGATGCTTATCAGATTTTTGCCTAACGGCCTGAAAAAGGAAGCAGAGTTTGTGAAAAGCCTTGAGAATAACAGACTCATGTAGATACACTGACAGACAGATAGGCAACACCAGACATAAATCACTGTTATCAGAACAGTTGACGAGAGCTTGTCTTTACAAGCACCTTTCACAGAAGGTGCTGTGTAGGCAAGGTACATCAGAGACTGATAAAAGGTTTTTAAACCTTAAAAAGCTATTGCTTTTCTTCTCATAATGGAGGTGTAATGTTTTCTACTAATAGTTCCATTTTGCAGTTCACAGAAATTAAATGTATTCAAGTTCCGAATAATTAATTGTATGGCATATTACAACCTCTCCAAGAGAGATAGGTAGTAGATTTACTGTCTGGATGTTTAATGGATTACTACTTTGCTACATTACTAACCTTGGCGTGCTTAAAGTTCATTGATTTAGTGTTTAATGAAACAAATGAGAAAGGGGCAATATGGAGCTCAACTGGGAAGAACTGTACAGAGATAATATACAAAATTGCAAAAAATGAGATGGTACCCTACAATTATGTAAATTACTAACAAAGGTAGAGAGAAAAACTGAGATACTATCATTCAAGAAGATGCTGGAAACTGGCACTTTAAAATGCAGACATAACGAATGTTCATTATTTGAATTCATCATTCAGAAGGTCTAAAACATTGCCTTTCTGAAACAAAGGCATGTAAAGACAATCAAAAATTCACCTTTCTTTCATGTATTTGGAGGTACAAGGCTTTGAATAAAGTCTTATCTGAAGCATCAATATGATTTGCTATGCAATTACACAGAGCCAGTGAGAAGAAGCCCTCCCAAGACATTTCTGCTCCAAAGCTGGGTAATAGGAATCCTAATCAGTCAGCCCAGGGGTTAAATGTCTGCCCCGTAAGCGATAGCCATTATTTACAGCGTGCTGCAAGACCTGAAAATAAGGTCTTAATGTTCTTATATGGCTAAGAAGTAAATGCCATCGCAAGAGTTCAGACTCAAAAAGACAAAATATTTATCATTTCCATTTTTTAAATTAAGCCATGATTAAATGAGGCTGTAGCAGATCAAACTGGACTTTGAATCCCACCAGACCAAGCTCAATGTCTAAGCAGCACATCCATCCTTCCACAAAATGAAAAAGGCGCCCAGCTGGAGAAATACAGGGGATGTGCAGAGATTTAGCTCCAATCTGGCAGCATTTTTCAGAGTATGATTAACATTAAGAGGTTTGCTTGATGGGGAATACAGCGCTCAGCACTTTGTAGGTTCCAGTCTGTAACTACTACTTTGAAGAAACAAAAAACTAAGGAAGGAAAAAGATTAACAAGCTGTAGGGCTTAACAATTTACAAGCTGAGTTAATGGATGAAACTTGCCATGAAAAGATTAGAATGTGTTTCAAGGAAAATTTTGGTAATGCACTGAGAAAATTATCTTCTTGCTTGTGATTACAGCTCCCAAGCAAACAACCTACCTTGGTGTGCTCAGCACAGTTCATTCTGTAGAAGTCCCACGTTCAAACAGCTCAGCGAAGCTACTAAATCTGTGTTTTGTGACCTTAAGCATCTTCCAAATGCGCCTTGAGACACTATGGAATACAGCAGGATTTCTAAAGAAAAGGTCATTAAAAGCCATTTTGTGCATCTGATTTTAAGATAAAGATTCAAGCTTGCAAATTGTTACCTTCGGAAGCTTACATAGCGGAATCACAGTCAAGGCAGTGAAAAGCATAAGCCTTGGTGTGTATGTCAAGACAGGTCCCAGTCAAGGAGCTCATTGTAAGTGCTTTGCAGGAGAACCAAGCAAGAATAAGACCTTAAGTTAATCAAAACCGAGCAAACATCTGAACTATAAATTTTAAAGAAAAATCTGTATTAGCAGGATAAAGATGGCCCTGAAGAGTTGCATGAATTCTCCTGACCGAATAGAAAAGGCCAAAACATTACACAATATTTTACTGATTTCAGTTTATTGCTTTGATTAAAAATATTATAGATATCAGAAAAAAATCAAAATATTTCATGATAATTATTTATATAACAGCACTTATATTCAAGGATTGGTATCCTGGCTTCTCTCTTCAAGTACAGAGTCATACGCGAGAATGGTGCTTACTGTCAACACGAAAGGAGCCAGTAGTCCTTAGATCAAACATCCAGATTAAGTATGTTCTCATTTTCTCCGGTGGTTAAGCTTGGCACACGTGAAATTTCCAACAGGCTACACACTCAGTAAGGTACCTCCGGGGCCACAGGTTACAGGACTGGAACAACAGCGTGACTGATTTTGCAGAGCACATATTGCGCAGGCAGAATCATGCCAGGTGACACATGGGCAACACACTACATATTTCCCTTCCTACAAACTATGTTTCAGGCCCAATCTGCCTGTCCTTCCTCATGACAAACTCCCTGAGAATTCACCATTTTACCTGCAGACTGCACAACTGGAGTTACTAACAGCATCAATAAAAATAAAAATGCTATAAACCTCACCATTTTCATTTTCAGTTGTCTTCCCAAACGGCAATTAATCTCCACAAAAAGAAACAATCTCCACATTGTCAGGCTCCAGGAAGACTTACCACATCAGAACTAACCTTAGGCACAGCAATGCTGTTTCCCCTTACAGATTTCAGTCACGGTCAGGCTGAAAAACCATGAGGTTTTTTCCAGTGGCCCTGGAAAAAGGCTTTTTGAATCTCCCATGGCAGAAACTGCAATATGATCGTAACACAAAATGACAAGTGGATATTAGAGCACACCTTGTCCCACGTACAAAACACGATACGTGCAAGTATATAGGGTTAACTTTAAAACAATGTTTGCTTCAGTAGAGAGGACTGAAAAAACAAATGTTCCTAAATTTGAGGCAAATTGGGTTGCCAAGCAATTATCACTAAATGTTCATGCTGCCACTAAATCTATCAGTAAAGCAACAAGATACTTGCATTTTTTTAAAACATACATGCCAGTAAAAATAGAAGGGTAATTTTAAAATATTTTCCAGACTCTGTAAGCATTGTCTTTTATGTCAGTGAAATAACCTGGCTTCTTTGGCTATTTATTTTGAGAGTTAAATTTAATCAATAAAAATCTCGCTAAATATGAAACAAAAATACCCTACAAATTGTGCTAGTGGGGTTTTTTGGCACATATTCATTTTACTGAGTTCTGATATAACTTCAAATATTCATGAAAGTTAAAAACAGTTCTGTCCATATATTCACTTGGTAAATTTCTGTGGTATTTCCAGAGGCAAGAGAAAATGGTCATTCAAGAAAATCAAAGTCAATGAATTTTGAAACTTACCAGTTTAGAGGGGTTTGACATCATTTTGGGCAAGGAATGACACCTGATTTTGAAGGGAAATGTAATTTTTTTAACTACTTAATGACTGATAAAAGACTCTGAACTTGTGTCTTTTGAAATATGCCTCCTGCATCGGATGAAATACGGACCTAAGTGAAATTATGATACTTTCTCATTTTAGCAGTATTTGAAATTATCTATATAAATTCTCTCCTGTGTTACATGGAGAAAATTACTCACGCTCACTGCTCTGAAGTGGTGACATTGGTTCAGATGAGCAGTCGCAGCCTCTGCAGAGGTAACACCCGACTTCTCCCAGAAATCCCTCAATGCCGCCATGCGATGAATAATCACGTCTGAAGGTAGAGATAAGTTACCTACAAGTTCTCCCTGGGGCAGAATAAGGATGAACATTTCATTTCTGGCAGGCTGCAACTCCCAAGTCCCACTACACATAAAGATCTCACTTAAGGTTTATGAAGCAACGATGAGACGGTAGGAGAGACAGAAACCTCCCATGAACAATCACTCATTTCTACATGGACTGTTAATGAAGGGTCATTCAAAGCAAGTATCTGTAGAAATGAGACAGGACAGAAATTCTTTCCAAACCTCCATAATCAATGCAATACGGTTTCAATTTAATCTCTCATCAAAGTAAATTGAATATAGAAAATTGGTAACACTCCCTGTCTTGAGACCTCTAGCATCATGTCCATCTTTTACCTGTTAGGAGGCTTCAAACACAGAGATTCTGTGTAGCTCTAGGTGATGTATTCAGGTTTAATTTAACAGATTACAAAGAGGTCTTATTAAAACATCAAGCTTATCATTGCAGCCTATAAGAGTTGAGCTGTAGAAATTGGGCAAAAGCAAAATATTATTGTTTGTGTTACCCCAGCGTGCAGAGGCTTCGGTCAAAGGAGTCCTGTTGTGCCAGGCACATCCAATCTTTGTGTGCACAGCCTGAGCCACAAGCTAAAAACCAGTTCCTGAAGAAACCTGCCAGCAGTGCTGAGGGATTTTGGAGCATATGTAGGACCAGTGTCCTACACTCTAGGGTTTTGTGAAACCCCCTTTCTACAGAGGAAAGTCAAAAGGGTGGGAGGAAGCAACACCTTGCTACAGTTCTCCTCACCCACGGAGCAGTTTGAGTGAAGAGCAAATTGGAGCATCTTCCACCCCGTGGTGGGAGCCCACCACCATGCACAGTCAACAGGAGCAGCAGTTACAAAGCCACAGCTAAGCACTGCCCAAAGGCAGCCAGGTCTCCCCAGAACCTGCAAAGTAAACTGGGACGTGGCAGTGGAAAACAACAGCCCAGCTGAGCTGCTCCTTGCTCTCTTGATAGCAGATGCAACAACGGTCCCAAACCTCAATCTCACTTGCAGGGGATGCGTCTTAAGTGAGCTCAAGAAATTGAAAGCACACGGGTGACAGGAATTCAGCACAGCCTTCAGCCCAGTGACCAAATAGGGCTTGGGATGTTAAACATGGCTACCAGTTATGCTTGTCTTTAAATGGCAAATCTTCATTGTTTAGATTTTTATTTACCACTTTAGTTCCTAAGGAACCTAGAAGCCAATTTTTCCAGACACTTCCTTATTCAACTTTAAGATTATCTGCTATTTTATCACTGCTATTTCTATTGAATTGCTGTCCACAGTCTGAGGATATTTTTTTCTGGAGCAGTTACCATTAATTTAGATCCCAATCATTCATATGGGAAATTCAGATCATAGATTTGTCCTGCCTTTATCCAGATTTAATCTTCATCTGCCATAAACTTTAACTGTCACTGTGATGTCCCAGTCATTCAGCCCTGGTTAGGTTGCTAGAATTCCCCATATGCTTTTGTAAATTCTACCTAAGTGATATCATAGCCTCTTCAAAATCACCATTTAGTCTCTCCTGAATTGTAAGAATATGAAGCACCAGCTTTAGTGCAGACTGTTTCAGCTCTGCTCCGTCCTACACACTGCAAAGCTGAACATCTTTTGCATTTAGTCCTGTTTCATTACTATTGCCTAGCACACTCCAACTGACATCCGACAACCATCCAGTGCGGCCCTGTCTGGCGACACCAGGCTCCAGAGGGGGAGGACGGCCCGCTGTGCACAGGGGCGATGTATCAAGCTTCCTACATACTGTAAAAACACATCGTTTGGGATAACTGTTAAAGCACCCAAGCAACTCAAGACCAGTCAATTGGCTGTGAGGAGCAGCACTTTCACCGCATGAAGTACCCAGATGTGCTACTTGGTCTTAAGGAAACCACCCCTGACTTTCACACTGTTCAGAAGTCAATTCTGACTTGCCTTCTCTGGCTTAAGTTTTGCAAATCCTTGAATTCATTCACAGGAAGGATTGGGATTTGGCTCTAGAAACAAAACCTTGGGGATTTTTTTTCCTCATTTTACATCCAGCAGCACTCATTTTTCTCAGCACTGGACTACAAGGCACTCCAAACACTCCTTCATTTTATAGCTCCTCTTGTTTCAAGAGAGCACTCTACCAATGAGTTAGTTACAACTTCCCAAACTGGATCCCAAAAATCTCCTTTGCATTGCCCAGCTCTTCAAGTAACTTCTTCCCTCTCATTTTAAACAGTACTTATTCTTGTAGAAGCAGCGAAGAAATGCACACTGATAAAGAGCTAAGACAGAGTTCTTCATAGAAGAATGTTTTCATGTTTATTGAAAGAAACTGGTGACAAGCCATATATACTCCAGCATACTGTCT
>NW_010237416.1:0-5939 GCF_000690775.1 Eurypyga helias | reverse complement strand
TGCCGCCTTTCCTGCCCTAGTTAGTACAGAAGCCACTGATGATCCCAGTCCCACAAAAATGTTTTTGTTCCTTTAGGACTTAATTATTCTTGTACAAAGATAGAAGTTGCTGATCTCTTTTCCCCCATTCTATTCACTAAAAGAAAGTTTACTGTATGTTTCTGAGAACACTTGGTTTGAATGTCAGAGGTTCCTTTGTTTTTAGCATCAATAAAGGTCAGCCACTCTGCACCGTCACAGACAGGCTCCTGTTCCATTTGGCTAATACATTCCACTTAGCATCACACACGACAATCAGACATATTCTCAATAGTAGGAAGTTACAGAAGAACAAAAGGCATGTGTGTGCTAAGATTTCCTTGGAGTGAATTACACTGCATGAATTATTCGGAATTATACAGAAAAAGAAACTGTTTACTATTCTATCATAACAGATGCTCCAGACAAAGAAAAGAGGAAGCTGGTGCAGCCTCTGACTGAGCCATAGCTTTTCACAGCTGAAAGTGGTTGTGCAAATCAGCTGGTAAACTTTATGGAAGAACCCAGAAAGAAGCAATTAGAATTACAGTGTCAGTTTGAGAATCTGTACTTTGTAATCAACCAAAATTGTGCAGTTTTTCATATTCTCTGCTGATAATGCAAATGTAACCTTTGAAGGAAACTGCTTTGTATGTAGCCCATCCTGAAAGCAAGAAAAAACCCCTAAGTCCAAGCAAATAGTTTCAAGGACGGCAGGTTGTATATGTCTTGGTCGAGTCATATATAAGCATTACACAGATTGTGAACATACTCAAGAAAGCATGTGTTTTGGTCATTGGCACAATAACAGGGCAGAACAAGATTCTGAGAGCAAAGCAAGAACCATGAAAACACAGGGACTGGCTTGAGACTGGGGACTAGAGAGCCTGTGAGGAAAAAAAGACTACAATCTGCATTGTTCAGTTCAGAGCAGACTCAAGGGAGACATGACAATAGCTTTCAAGATGTGAAAGAATGCAGTAAAATGTATAAAACAAACAGCACCTCAGGACTCTGGAGACAAGGCAGAGAGCAATGAACTTGAAATGCAAGCAGAGGCAGTATGTTAATATTAGGAAAAATCTACTAATAGGAAAAATAGATAAGAATGGATTGTCTAGGAAGATTGTAAAATTTTAGGCAATGTGATCATACAGTGGATCATATTTGCCAGCTCAGTTACATAAAGAAAGTCCTCTATGTCACTAAAGTGCCATGGAATATGGGGATGTGCAAATATCTTGCATATCGCTTTCAGATTCCCGTTCTATTTTCTTATGTTGCACCAGACAATGGGAAGATAGATCATTACTGAGCTTGTCAAATTTTATCCCTACTGAAAATACCCCACTGAAGGTTGATCTGAATTTTGGTTTTGTGCAACAACTTTTTTCAAACTCAAGATGGAAAAGTTGACAGGTGCTCAGGCCCTGTCTTGGAAGATAAAGATGGTATGTAAAGATAATTTTCAATATTTTCTAATAGTTAGACTGTACTTCCTTTTAAACACACTAAAGACTAGTTGTTGATCTGATGTTACACTGATCCAAAGCAAGTGGCTTCCCATCACAGGAAGCATTCCCACTCTTCAAACTCTTACCCTTGTCCACATGCTTCTGGCAAATTTATTGTGTAAAATCAGCTGAATATAAGATCCAGGCCAAGGCAAAGGGAAGGAATGGATGGCTGATGGTGATCTGGTTAGTGGAACCAACCCTTTTGGTATCATCTCAGCATGACATGTGATTACATGTAACATGACACTGCATCTCAATATTAGCTGGGACTACTGCAAGATTACTCCTGAAAAGCTGTCCAAGGCTACTGAAGTTCACAATCTTATCCATTAAAATATACTGCAGAATTTGGAGACTGGAAGGTTCCTACAAGAACCAAGTAAGTTGTGCAGTATTGCTGCAAGCTGTCTAGGATTTCCAAACAGCTCCAATGAATGCAGCACATGGAGATCTTGGACTGTCAGAGCCATGCATGGCTGCTCTGTATCACTTTAGCCATGTAAAAAGTTTTGACCTCTGCTATCTCCAGGGCCCAGTCTGGAGCAATTAACATTTGACTGCTAGTACTTACCTCACAGGGATAAGGGCAGATTTAATTAGTGTTGTCACCTGCTTTGAAACACATTGCTCACTACAATGCATAATTACTCCAAGTAATACAAAAGTAGTTTATTAGTCCATAGTAAATAGCTTTCCAGGACATTAAATTTATTGTTGGACTTTTTCATGACTCTACCTTACATTATTCAAGGGTTCACATAAATTAGTAGAATCCAAATTCCTGTCCTCCTTATACCAGGGTATACCAAAACATACCATAATATTTATTTGTCCTCCTAAGATTCGAAAAAAACTGGGGTTTGGGTTTTTTTGGGTTTTGGTGGGGGTTTTTTGTTTGTGGTTGGTGGGTTTTTTTGGTTTGGTTGTTTTTATTTTTTTTATGATTGTTCTGAATTCCAGTCCTGGGTTTGGTTTAGGTCCTATTTATTAATTTTGACAAGGTTTGTTCAGTTGCCCAGAGTACCAGTTAGAGACTTACAAAATGAAATGAACATTCAGCTACATTACATGGCAGATAGATACAAGGTTCATTGATCCCTGAAGCAAATTAAATACAAATAATTGCTTTCATTTTCATTGCTGCTGTTGCTAGCTTTTTTCCCTCCATGTCTTGATGTGCGTTATTGGATGCAACAGAATTTCTCAATATGAGGAAGGATAAACGTCAAACATATAACGATGAAAACACATAAAGATGTTCCACAGTATTAGCATGGGTCATAGCTTCGGCAAGGAAAGAACATTTGCTATTAGAGTATATTGTCACTACTCTGAAAAACTAGCTACTAGTCACTAAAACTTACTATTATTTTTGTGATATCTTCATTAATGCTGTATACAGATATGTTGCAATAGACAGCATATAACCACAATTCCAGCTCTATGATATGGATCAGAGGAAATATTCATAAAGAAAAGTTTTCTGTGGTCTGGGCCTCCAAAGATTACGAACACGTCAGCATAAACATCGAAGGCTAAGCTGGCAAGCGGCAAACACTTTATGTTCGTGTCTAATTTTGTTTACTATACCCTACTACCTACAGACCAGGCATTCTCCTAGAAACACGGGTATTTTGTTGATCATGATAGGTTTCAGACAATTCTCTAGAGCTTTCTCTCCTGTTCGTGCACTGGCTACAAAAGAAAGTCAGAATTATAGAATACGTACAACAATTAAGATACCTCAGTAGTTCAACCACTTCCAGAGGCAGGCCACTACTGCTTCCTGTACCTTACCCCAGGACTGATGTGTTTTCTGGAGAAGCCTTTTGGTAACATCTTTCTTGTTCTGTTATTTAAACAGCTACCTCCTGTTAAAACTGTACCTGTGGGGTAGCGTATGAAGCTAATAACGCAGAGTACCTCTTCTTCAAATCTCTCCCATTTCCCTGTTCACCCACATTTCAGAAAAGCCTGCCCCTGTTTACAGTGACTGGGCATTAAGATATCAAATGCCAGTAAGGGGAATGATCATTTCCTTCCCCATGCTCTTTAAGCTCTCTTAATTGTCTATTGCACTCCTTATTCTGCACATCTTTTCTTCTCTGCCTGGCTTCTCCTGTTACAACCTGCAGAACGCAGCATTAAAAACATCATAAATCATGCATCTTGGGGAACAATAATTTTGTAATCACCTTACTGTACTCGTAACATTAATTTTCCTGAGAGCTTAATTTAAAAGCTAAACATGACACAACAGATGTCGAAATTGGATTTAGATGCTTAAATCAAATAAACACAACCTAATGCCCCCACCATGTTTTGCTCATAAACACTGGTTGGTTTAGGGTGACCCCATCACGCTGATGACATAGAGATAAGATCTTTGTTTGAACAGTCTTCTACACCACCTGATACTTGGCATTAAGGAACAGAAATGAAAAATCAGAATTTTGGGTACTTTACATCTGATTTAAGGCAACGAGCACAGCATTATGAATTAATAAAAAAGAATGTAAAAATTAAGGTTTTCTAAGAATTCTTGGACCACAATGTCCATTGTTAGCTCCGAGTTGTGGAGAAGAAAGATTTAAAAACATGCTAGTAATCAATACAAACACATATTTCAGCTCAGTTCCAAAAGATCCAGAGGAAATATCGTAAAAGACACAGGGAGTCTGCCATGGCAGGGGCTGAAGCTAAACTGGGATACAGTAAACTTGGACACAAGTTTTGGCCAGGATCAGGGTTCGCCCTTCCCCTCTTTTGTACTATACCGGCAGCTCCCAAGCCAGAAAGTGAGTCCACATCACAGGAGGTACCCAAGGAGGAATCAGCAGTGCTGCTGATGCAGAAGGAAGGTAGATTTGGGGGATGGACTGCATTGCACAGCTCGCTCTGACTCCATCCCCCCTTGGCTAGGAGAGGACCTGTGCTGCCATGAGAAGCGCACAGGGTGCCAGGAGCCCTTTAGGCTCCCCATCCCTAACTGATGCCCTGTGCATCAGTAGCACCAGGCACATGCTGACAGGGGCCTGCCCACTCCCCCTCATTAGCACCCACGCATCTCCCACACATGAGCACGTGATTCCTGCGGCAGTCATGATTACACTTCCCCACCTGTTGGGGTGGTGAACCCACCACACACACAGTTGTATGGTCTTGCCAGTGCAGAGCTTGTCTCACAGGTAGCCATATCCAACCCATGTTTTCTCATTAACTTCCCTTGTGGTTTTATGCACATAATTTAACGGAACAATCTTAACTCCTAGCCAGAAGTTTCCCTGCAGTCAGTGAATACCCCAGCACAGAATTATTTCATAATTCCTCTGCAGCCCTCCCCAGCAGTCGTGCTGTTGAACCATCTCACCATACAGCCACATGCTTCACAGCCTCCCATCCTGGCTTTGCTGAAGAGCAGCACTTCAGCAATTGCTCCCAAGGATTGCAGACAGCCCTGTCACTTCTGTCGCTCCTGTGACCGAACGCTTTCCCCATATCCAATTATCACTTTCATGACCAACAGCCACATAAAAGCTGCTGTCTGTTCTGGAAGCTTCCTTCAGCCCACCCACACGGCTGTTGGCATTTTGTCTAGATTACACTGCACCCAGTGAGCGCCATGAGGTGCTGGTTCCTCCCCAGCCCTGTTAGCTCCACAGCTGCAGGGACACCATTCCCCTCAGTTTGTGGCAACTCATCTTTCTTGACAAACCTGATGTTTGGTCTCACATAACCCCCAGTGAATAAAAGAGTAAGAAGAGAGAATCTCTCAATGCCCCATAAGGCAGATTCTCTACTTAAAACAACTGTCTTTGCATCATGAGAAGTGGAGCAACCACCACTTCCTGCACCCCACAGGGCAACACATCTACTTGCTTATAGTACCCCAAGTCCAGACAGATGAGCAGGGTCCAGGAAACCCTTAACAGGACTTTAAAAAAAGGGTGCTGATGGCCAGATTGTCAGCATCAAGCACTGCTGGCCCAGTTACTGTTCTCATTACAGTATTCAGAAACCATTGGCACTGTTTCCCTTTCCTCACATATGGAAAAGAAGATAATCTTAAGCAATAAGGGGTGTACTAACAAAAAACCTGAGACTATAGGCCACACATCATTATGTCTTGCCATCATATAACAACAGCCTCGCAGAGAAACGGGCAGTGGGTAGATAGAGCACATTCCATTCACCCCTGTCAGCATATGGGGGTATTTCTACTAGAGGCAGCAGCTCACCTAGAGCCCAAGCAACTTCATTAGCAAAGAAATGTGAAATACCTTCTCCTTGAAAAAACCTTCATTCTGGAAGGGAGCAGGCACAGCCAGAGATACCAGGCCTTCAACACCTGAAGCTGTTCTGCTGTGAGAGAGAGAAACTAGAGTGCACCCTCAGCAAGTTTGC
>NW_010237415.1:1089-12320 GCF_000690775.1 Eurypyga helias | reverse complement strand
CCATTTTGTGATTCTATGATTCTATAAAAACAGAGCCTAAAGGAAGATGCTAACTACACTTTGCAAAAGGAGGATAAGCGGAATTCTTTATGAGCTTTTGGTACAAGAAAAATCATAACTCAGTACCTCAAACATCTATTACACACATTTGGGGGGTTAAATTTTACCCTCTGAAAACTGTTGTGCAAAAGATTAAGAATGAAGCCAGGGTGAAGATCAGTGGTACTGACACCAGAAGAATTCATCTCAGAGGAGTTTGAAAGATGATCAGATGTACGAAAGGGCTTTCATAACAGAAATAATTAGACTTGGACTTTTAACAAGAAAAATAATGACGCAAGTGCTTAGTGAATTTTTCAGGCAGGACATTTAAAATGAGCAAAAGGAATGATTTTGTGGGAAACATATTCAGAACTTACTGGTGCCAAAAAAATACAAACTATACAAAAATAAATCATGCAAACTCAGATATTACGAAGTTTGCATCCAGACCCTACCAAAGTCTCCAATACAGACAGACCCCAAACCACTGGTACCTGAAGTTTGGAAGGATACACCCTCCTTAAGTAATGCCACTAAAGCACCATTACCATTTCAGACCTAATATTAAATCTAACACAGCAATTCACAGGTTCCTTTCAACATCTCTCATCCTGGGTCTTTATCCCATACTGCAAGTTCATTTTTAAGTGGTATTTTATAAGCTTTCAGAAAGAAAAAGCAGCAGGCACTGGAAGGAAGGAAGCAACTATCATCATAATTTCAAGGCTGCCATTTTTACAAAGGCATTCTATGAATCAGAATGTATTTACTGTCTTCCTGCTTCACATGGCTTCTGCAAAATAACTCTCCCCCACAGCCAATAAAAGGATTAAATAGGAACCATTCAGCAACAAACATTTCACAAGTGACAAAACACTAATTCTACAACTCTGTGTACTGCTCCTTCCCTCTACCTTGCACAGCTTTGGCATTATTTTAATGAAAGCTGTGCTTACACACTGCAGAGCTCCAGTTGCTTCCATGTCTAAGTCTCAAATGTCTCTGTGACTCTTAAAGCAAAGTCCCTTTACCACGCTCACACCACAGAATTCGAGGATGTTGTCTCAAAGCATCCTGTCGTATGCTATTTCTTCCAGGCATCTGGATACACCATATGCTTTAATTCCTTGGGTAAGGTAACTTAGCACATACTAAGCAATAAAATGAAGTGATTTTCCAGTCTTGTGACACAAATTCATGGCATCCCAGAGATCAATCACTTCGTTATGCGGTCCATCATCTCAGCTTTACAGCTGTGTGCTTGTGGTGCCCAATTTTTTTCAGAATGTCACAGTAGGGATTAAGAAGTAAAAACGTGGCCAATTAAGTTGACAGAAGAACCTGAGAACATCCTGAAAGTCTATTAAGGAGAAGAGAAATCTTGTTTACCGTACTTCCTTTTTGTATCTACTCTTTTCTAGTTTATTTCAATGACATAAAATGGGAAATTGATGATTCTTATTTTATCATTTATTTAAGAAAATACAAACTAATTAAATATTTCAGGGGTTGCTCCACTTTCATGATGTTATCTAGTAATCAGTATTTAACTTAATCCCCAATCTGGAATTTTTAGCTGGATAATAACATAAAACCAACTTTATTTTACATACACATTCATCATGTTTTGAACTGTCATGCTTTTGGGGGTGGGGGGAAGTGAGGACACAAATATAAATGAGTCAAGGTTTGCCACTAGACATGTCTCAGTTTCTCAGCTACTTCACCAGTTTGTGTCTATTACAAGGCAGTCTTTCCCATACGGATACTCGGCTACCAAATTCACCCTTTGCCACTTGCCACCAAACCCTCTGTAAGCAAGCCCCAAGATACAGGTTACTGAAGGCTTTCTGTAAGCACAACTTCATGTAGTTAGTAAGGCAAAGAAATTAGACTTTTCAAAAACTGGACATCTACAAGAAGTATAAACACAACTCAGGCCCAAGCGATAAAAATTTCTTTTATTTTAGCCTTTCTGGCTTACAGTTCCTGAAATATACCCCAGCCACAGCAGCTGAGGACTCGAAGTCACAGCCAAACCTATACTCCAAGCGTCACCTCCAGATGTGTTTCTCAGACTGCTGAGTACATCACGTTAGGCATTGCCCTCAGCCAGCCAGACTTGGCCATCCTTTAAGCTCTATCCAATTCTATTTTCTCAATTGATCCTTGTGACGCAAATAAAGACAACTTTATTATCTACCAAGAGGCTGAAGTCCCAAGTACAGAAAATTTCCCATGGCCCAACTCATACCTAACCAGCTACAATGAGGATTAACTGCATAAATCTCATGGATAACTCTCCTTGGCCTAAATATTCCCCATGTTTGCAGCCTATTTCTTCTTCTCTATTCAGCCTGCCAGCTGACTGCTCTTGCCTCATCCATGCTATTCAAACTGATTTATATCCTTGATGGAGCTCTTAACCTCATCTTTAAATGTCACAGAAGACACCATGTACACACCTCAAGCAACTCAGTTCTGCAATGCATTACCACATTCCTGTTGAGATCACCCATAAGATGTTACTAACACGGATACCCAGTAGGGAAAAAATTCATTTCTGAGACTTGTCTAAGAGTCCTCTGTCTCCACTGATTCTCCTCTGTTACATCCTGTTTGATTTAGGCATAAGCAGGCTGGGATTGTTAAATCAACATGTAGGAACACATTCATCCCTCACTCTAGGAATGACTCCATTTAATCAGCCTGAGAAATTACCAGCGTATTTCACAGGGAAAATGATATAAAATGTATTTAATTGTAAATTCACCTGTCAATTGATACTGTTCACTCTGTTCTAGCTGTTATAATAGGCAGAAGTGTATTTAGAAAGCAAACATACCAATACATATAAACATGATGTTATAAATACAATATGATGTATTTAAACATCAACAGCTACAGCCAAATTTCATTTTGAAGTGAAAATACATATAAAACTTCCCTAGGAAAATCAAGGAGTAGATTATTTACTCTGCTCCATTCAGCAAGGTATTATCAATTTGTCAGGAGGCCTGCATCACACAAATGACACTGAAATGAAGAAAGCCACCCTACGACATCGTACCACTGTTCTTTCCACTATTTTTCAGTTCTAGCTGTGTCTTCGACCCATTACCCTATATTAATCCCATCTCTTCAGCCTTGAATGTGAAAGCTCATGAGGTATACCAGATGACTTGGCAGCCAGGCTGCCAAAAGCACAAAGGAGAATGAGGTCGTCTCATGGGACCTAAAATTAAGTGTCAACCCCTAATATCTTAGTTCTGTCCCTACAACTGGATAAATTTGGCTGTGAACATTCTATGAAAGAATCACAGGAGCAATGAAGCTGGCTTTGAACAATTACCCTTGCAGTTTCTCAGACATTTTAAGAAGACAACCATTCTTCTAGCATCAATTATATGTAACAGAAAAGGACTGCTTTGCTGTCAGACTATTGAACTGGGAATCAAGACATCAGATTATGTCTGGCTCTGCCCCAAACTTCCACTGGGACCCAAAAATAAAGATCTGTCTCTAAGTTTCCCATTTGCAGAACTACTCACATTTGATTTATTAGTGACAGCAGTGCACTGAGAGATTTCTGAATAGAAAACATTACACAAGTGCCAGGTTATCTCTTTCCTGAGCAAATATTATACAGTTGGGGAAAAAAAAAAAAATCTGTGTATCTAAGTTTCCTCTTGGATTTTAAATATTTGTTTGCTGAACAGTATAGCTTGGCCATCTGCACTGCAGTTTCAGAGGATATAGGAAACAAAGTAGAGGCACAACCCTGAAAAGTTCGCTCTCCTGAAAAGTTGAAAATTCAGGACATTCTGTCTTTTTCCCCATCATACCAATAAACTGCAAAATTGATGAGTCATGTAGGTTGGAAAGGACCTCCAGAAGTGATCTAGCCCAGCTGCTTGAGCGAAGCAGTGTCAACTAGAAGAGGTTTCCCAGTCTTGCCCAGCTGAGCTTTGATCACAATAAACAGATTTCACAGCCTCTGGGCAACATATTCCAGTTTTTGACCATCCTCATTGTAAAAAATATTTTTCCCCTCACACTGAGTTGGGATTTCCCATTTTCCATTGCCTCTCCTTCCTCCACTGTGCACCTCCTCCATCTTCTCCATGTCTACCCATCAGGGACTTGTACACAATAATAAAAATTCTACTGAGCCTCTCTTCTTAAGGTTGAAGGAACCTTGCTCTCTCAGCCTCTCTTTGCCGTACTATGCTGCAGGTCCCTCCTCACCTTGCTGGCCATCCGCTAGACTTGCTCCAGGAAGTAAATTTATTTCTTGAACTGGGGAGCCCAAAATTTAAGTCACAGAAGTCTCACAACTGTAGAGCAGAGGGTGAAGGGTAACTTCCCTTGACCTACTGGTGACATCCTCACTAAAACAGTCCTGGAGGGTGTTTTCTGCACTGCAAGGGTGCAATGCTGAATACGGAGCCAGTCATCTCTTCATACAAGGCAATCAGGTTGATCAGGCATGATTTACCCTTGATAAATCCCCAGAGGCTGATTCAAATAACTTTCTTTTCCATCAGCTGCATGGAAATGGTTTTGAAGATGATCCTCGGCATCACCTCCCCAAGGACTGAGGTTGACTGGCACTTTCCCAGGCCTTCTTCCCTGACTTTCCTGAAGTCAGGTCTGACATTTTTGACTTCCCGTCATTGGGAACTTCCCACAATCACAATGACCATTCAAAGATGACAGACAGGCCTCACACTGACATTATCCAGCTTCCTCAGATGCATCCCATCTGATCTTGGACTTATGTATACCCAATTGCCTTAAGGACTTGGTAAGTGTGCCGCCTTCTACCGCAGGCAATGACACATTCTCACAGAATATGCAAGTTAGCTTTGAGAGGCTTAAGGGAAAACATTCTCAGTGAGAACTCCAGGGCAAAAAAGCATGGTGTATCTCAGCCCCTCCTATGTCCCCTTTTCACAAGGCTCTCTGCCCCACTGAGCAGCAGGCACACGTTTTCCCTAGCCTTCCTTTTGCTGTGGAATTTTTGTTACCCTTCAAATCCATAATTTCAATGCCAGGTAGGCTTTGAATTTGCCATCTCCATTCTTGCATGTCTTTATATTCCTACAGAGTAGCCTGTCCCTAAGCTCTTTCTTGCGTCCCACACCAAGGCACACAATCTATTCACCAAAAACAGTGATAATCCTGCTGAGTCCAAAATATAAAACTGAACCACTATACATGCAGCTTAGAAATAAAGCAAAAACAGTTAAAATTCCTGACAAAGAATATGCATAAGTATACAAAGTTATTCAAGATACTTACATAAAAATGTAGGGCCTAAATTATTCTAATTATTAATCTAAATTATTACCTTATTCAAATCTATATTTCATTCATGGATAGCCCAATTCCTTTCCAAACTGGGACATATACTTAACATACAGGCACATTGTTATAGCCTTCTACAGACTGGCAAGGTGCCCCCACCAGTATCTTAGGTCAACTATAGCCAGTTTGGATTTGTTTATTTTGGCCAAAATACAGTTCCTTTCGGTTTCCAATGTGAAGAACCTCTCAGTTCTTCCTATAGTGTAATACTGTTACTACCTTTGACTTCCTCTTCTTTGACAAAATTATTCTTCATGCTAACCCTACCAAAAAAAATACAAACCAACCTTGGAATGCATAGCTTCAAAGCACCTGGTGTTTTAAAATTGTGACAAAAATTACTACTGAAGAGCATGGAAAAATATGTCTCCTTAAATACCTGAAGTCACTGCAAACAGCATTCTATTCAACAGTGTTAGGCTGCACGGACTAACTTAAATCTGGACGTACTGATTGATGGTCCCCTGTAAGTAGTCTCTTCTAAATTAGCAGCTCACATTACAGACTTGTGAAATACGTATGGCAGGAAAGTTAGGACTGTAGGGCAGAGCAAAGGAATAACCATAACACTGCAAATATGATGATATTTATACATACAGATAAATCAAGAAGTTGTACAACACCCCAGAGCATATCGTTGTCCTCATGTGCTACGTCTTAGTCCACAGTAAGTCTTAGGAACAGAAAAGTTTCTTAAATGCTATGAAACAAAGATTTCTCCTTCCAGTATTTTAGACTTTTCATGGAACAGCTAAACAAACCACCTTTCTTCTTAAAGAGCAGCTTTTCACAATTTAGGCTAAGTACACCTGAGCGCAAATCCACAGAAAAGTATGAAACACCTCTCTATAGTGCAGTGTAGCTCCCTACACTTCCAAACAAGATATGTGCTTGAAATTTCTTCAGAAACGCCTCTGCTTTCTGCCACTGTCATACCTTGCATGAACCCTGTGCTCAGCTAGTAGGGACGTGAATAATCTGTCTTGCTAATCCATGCCATAAAGCAAGCATTCAACCTTGGGGGCAGGGGGTACAAAGAAATAAACCACTTTTGAGCAGTCACCCTCACTCTGATAAAGGCCACAGGTGGTGCTATGGATACAGCCAAGCAAAGTCAAACAAGAATAGAATACCACATTCACATTTTTGTAACACTTAAGCAAGTTAAAACCAGCAGAAATTGGAAGTGAATGGAAAAGATATTGACTTTCTATAGTAATTGTGTTTGCACTTCCTTTTGACTTTTTCTGATGAAGTAGCCATAGAATGTTGTTTTTCTTTTCCTGAAGAGAAAGGAAATCACACAACCTTATCAAAAAATGCAGCCAGCTAAAACCTTTCCCTTCCATTCATTTAAATCCCTTTTATAACATGTAAATGCAATTATGCAAACCATTACGAAGTCACTAATCATTACTGTAATTGAAATACACATAGAACATATTTAGGGAGCTGGACTTGATGATCCCTATGGTTCCCTTGAGATATTTAATGATTCCATGATATATATGATATACACACACACACAAAAATAACACACACAGTTACTGTATCCAACTACAGCCATAAAAGACCATTTATAAATGGTTCTTTTGTGAAAAGCCAACACCTGATTTAATCATCTAGTATAACCATCTGAGGACTTTCAATCCAGGACAAATCCTCTATTGATGGTCAGGGCTAGTAACACTGAATTTGACTGATGTTTACCTGGAGCCTCAATTACTATTAATCACTTGTCCAACTAATTAGCCTGCTCAACAATCAGAGAAACACCTGCTGAGCCAAGAGAAAGGAAAGGCTCAGTGTGGCAGGGAAATACAGATTCTAAGGAGTCACACAGCCACCGAGAAGGCTGGGCAATAAAGTTTATGAACAAAATCTCTTCATGCCTGTGGAAAAACAAGGATTCAGCTTCCTTTAGCAGGGCACACATTTAAAGACAACAAACCCAGTTTTCACTTCAGTGCAAGCAAAAGAGAGGGGAGAAGATAGTACCGTAAGATCTAATGGAATTAACCTGAGATTTGAGAGTTAACTGGCAGAAATGTATATATATTCACAGAGGAGACTCTGTAAATCACACTATAGCCTACATAATAAACTAGCTTTTTTTTTTTTCCCCCCAGCTGCTTCAGGATTTGACTAGTCACCCCAGCTGAGGCCGTGGGGTTTTGGAACGCTTACACAAGTGCCAACATCTGCTTCTATTCCCATCAATGTCAAATTTGTCAGAACACGAAACTGCACCAGAAAAACAATCCCTGTCATAGAAAAATAAACTCTACTTCCATGGATATCCCCTGAAGTACCAAGGGTAGCAGATCTATTACATTTCCAATTTCTATTGCAAAATAAGATTTCTTTCACACAAAAATATATATAAGTTCATTTATATAAATATATTTACCTACTATTATACCTAGCCTATGTCCCTGCAGTTTACCTGCATCCTAAAGTTCTTCATGACTTGGGTTTGCCTTTACTGGCCAGTCAGTGTAAAGCACAATCACAAAAACTAAACCCTATACCAAGTTACAAGGTGACAAATTAAGCCAGCCACTTTTTGGCAACTCTTTACTATTAAATGTTTTTTGATTTCTCAGCAACTTCTACCCATAGTTTTACTGGTCTCTTTACACTGAGGGTTCAGGTGAGTACCCTGATTTATACAGTAAATGAAACTTTACATGGAAACATTAAGCAAAATTTAAAACATTTTAAAAACATTCATTAAGAAGTCAGATATATTCCCCAGCATAAAAACGTGGACCTGTAAGAATCTTGGAAAAGTTTATTTAGTTTTACTCTAGTTAGCTAATTGTGCTTATAGAGCAAAATAGGAAATGTTCATTATGTTACACAAAGCACATTAAATATATGCACTTTGTCATTTGCTGTAAAGAATGAAATAGATGAGGTACATGTTGATAAAGTCACATATTTAAAAAAGCATCTTTGCCATGAACACTAAAGATAATATCAATTACTCAGTTACACAGTTGGATGACATGCAATTATTCTGGACACAGTACATCTACCTGAGGAGAAGGACTTAGGGGTACTGGTGGATGAAAAGCTGGACATGAGCCGGCAGTGTGCGCTGGCAGCCCAGAAAGCCAACCGTATCCTGGGCTGTATCAGAAGCGTGGCCAGCAGTGGAGGGTGGAGTCTAGTGGAGGGTGTCCCTGCCCATGGTAGGGGGGTTGGAACTAGATGGGGTTGGAACAAGATGATCTTTAAGGTCCCTTCCAACCCAAACCGTTCTGTGATTCTGTGATCTTCACCAACTGTTGCTTTTTCTCCCTTCCAGAAAGTGTATTTTGGCTAAAAGATTCTCCTCTATCCTTGCAAGTACAGCTTCTCTTTCCTTGGAAAGCAAAGATTTCACCATAGGAAGATGATATGATCACCAGAGAAATCACCCAGCAGCAGAAAAATCCCAACTGCTAATTTAACCAAAACCTCATATTGTGGTTCATAATAAACCCCACCTGTAGATATCATTTTCAAAGTTACAGTGTTAGTGCTTTAGGTAAATTCTTCCATCGCTACACTAATTTCTTTTAAGAAAAGCTACATGCTAGCAAGGACAAAGCCTCTGGTATTGCTGTGACACTCCAAATGTTATAATGACACACTTGAAGGAAAAGCATAAACCTTGCTTCATAATTTCCTGTACATGCCTGCACCCTCCGACATCACTGCGACTACTGGGGGACTTAGTTTATCCACCTCATGCATGTTTACATACCTCACTCAGATGGGCCCAAAATTGTTATTGCTCAGTATTACTGATGTCTCAACATACTGAGCTACTACGGTTTATTACTGGAAGATTCAGGAGATTCAAAAGACTAATATTAATACAACCAGACCTTTCCACTCAAGATCTGATCTGTAAAAACCAATATACTGTATTTGCACAACGTAAAGCCAAAAAGAACGAACTGACATGGGAATGACTACCCAGCTATATCTATCTAATAAAATAACGAATACATTAAATCTTCTGCTTTGCACTTAACAGCCTTGTAGACTTTTGGCAGATTACACAAACCAAGCTGCTTCTCACTACAGTGATGATAACTGGAAGGGATGAAGAACCACAGAGGAAAAGTGGAACACAAGTATTTTAAATAACCAACCACAAATTTATCCTCAGCGAGACGCTCTTTAATTCCAACATAAACTGAAGAACCTAAATAAATCTAACATATAATAGACATGTTTCTAGTGTAGGAAAACCAGCCAAGCATTTCCCATGTTGACCAAAGTCACTTCCTCCTTATAAACTCTTCATTCTCCAGCCAGCTAGGAGCTGCACCAGGCAAAGGGCTATTTCCCCAGCATGACTGCATCAGCAACAGGGGTCTCCTCCTCCCACCACTCAGATAAATGAGGCTTATGCTTCACTTCCACGCCTGTTTATATTATATACTGCCCGTTGCAACAGCGTAATTTTGTCTCAGCCAAAGGCGTTGTAGATGTTATCAATCCACCTCACAAGATCTCATGAATTACTCGGGGCAAATGAGTTAGGTGAGGTATGATGTACGTTATGCTACCACACAAATCCCACATACGTAATGTCCTTTTCCTACACAATAGCAATCAACTGAATAAATTAACTGCCTCCTTAACAGGAAATAAAAATTTCAGCCCGAGTGAGAAGTTAGCTCTCTTGCCCATCACTACTACAGAAGTGCTAATGCACTTTTCTACATGAACCGTACACACCATAAAAGATTACATTCTGTAACCCTGCAGAAGAAATAGGTTCCAACCCTGAAACCACAGGGTTTTTTCATTTATCTAAGCGAATACTCTGTTCCTATCAACTTGAGTGAAAACTGCAGGTACTCTATGCAAACTGTCAGAAAGACTATAAACGGCTTCAGCTTTTCAGTCATAAAGGAAACAGGGTTTCTACCACAGCAAGTTCTACTGATGGTGTTGAGGAGACCTGGAAGCCTAACTCATAACTTTTACTGGAACTTCAACCCCTCAGGCTGCCTCTACTTTAACAAGAAATCCTGCAAACAGGATAGGGTTTGGACAGAGAAACAGCCGGTGCTGGGACCCCACACTGTTGGCGGGGAGGGGTCACTTCAGACTAGCTCTAGTCTAGTCCCAGGAACTGTACACTCATTAGCAGCTGGATGGGCTCCTGCAGAAAACCTTCCAGTTCCCTTCCATCCAAAAAGAACCCAGGCTGTGTTCTCCAAGACCACCTCATGGTCTGAAACAAAGTAAACTGGGACAGTGTTTATCTCAGAACACCTGGTCCTAGAAAATCTATTCTAAAAAAAGAAAGGGAACCATAAGCCTAGGACACCTAAATGAGAGGATGTAGCCTTACGTCTTACATCAAGAAGTAACCATAGGCACAAGTACAATGATGGTTTTGGTGGCTTATGTAAAATAAATGTGATGGTGTTCATACCAGCTCTAGTCCAAAGTTGTGCCCCTTGTAAAATCCACCATCACAGCTGCACTCAATAGTAGTCCCAGCAGGTTGGCCAAGGGAAGCTCAGAAGTTGTTTCCTCAAAACAAGGCCGAGGTGCAGTTAAAACGCATAATATTTCCCTGTGAAGGATTTACATCTCTGAACTGTCACTTGAACCCTGTTCACAACCATTAATGAATATGAAAAACTGGACGTAGAACCAGGTATTTAACTCCAGCCCTCTCCCTTTCTCCAGAGGATCATAGAATGGTTTGGGTTGGAAGGGACCTTAGAGATCAACAAGTTCCAACCCCCCTGCCATGGGCAGGGACCCCTTCCCATCGACCCGGCTGCTCACAGCCTCCTCCA
>NW_010237415.1:0-1024 GCF_000690775.1 Eurypyga helias | reverse complement strand
TCTCCGGGAATAATTTTCTTCCTTACATCCAATCTATGTCTTCCCGCTTTCAATTTGTACCCGTTACCCCTTGTCCTGTCACTACCTGCCCTTGTAAAAAGTCCCCCCCAGCATCCTTGTAGCCCCTTCAGGTACTGGAAGGTGCTATAAGGTCTCCCTGGAGCCTTCTATTCCCCAGGCTGAACAAGCCCAACTCTCTCAGCCTGTCTTCATGATTTATTTGGATCATCTTGAACCATACTGTAAAAAGCCTTATTGCTGAATTCAATATTTGGATGCAACTTTACATACATAGTCTGCTCTTTAGAAGGAGCTGAGCACTTTGTGCTTCAACACCAATACCTGTACGCCTTGAACAGCAGAGACGTTAAAAGATGTTACAAATTCTTTAAATTTGCTTAAGTTAGCTATGACTTTGACATACACCAAACTTGAGGCTTAATATTGAAGAACATTCCCTGACGACAGCTATATTTTACAATAGGTAAAATCTGATTTTTAAATGGAAATGCATAAAACACTAACTCACAGCCACTTTCTCAAGTACACATGTCAAATTTAAAAAGAAAAAAAAATAGAAAACACATTGGACCATTTACCATTTTTCATGGTTCTGCTGAGGACAAACATATGGAGAAAATAAGCTACTCTGTAGATCTTATTTCACCCCGGTGTCTGCGCTTTTATTCTCCCTGTCACAGCCAAGCTGAGAATTTCCTCTTTCATGATAATAAGCAGAAAGTTCACAGATCTCAAGGCAGCACAGCAGGAAGTTTGCAGTTTGAAGGTTTTCCCCTCTTCAGTGGGACAGGAGAGGAAAGTGTGAGGGGTGAAATGTGTTGCGAACTCCAGCAGCTGATTTGGACGCTTAACAGGGTCCCGCAGCGATGCTACCGAGACCGCGCGCAAATGAACCTCCGTCTGCCTCCGTTCTGTTAGTAACTGTCACTTGGGCTTTTTGAGGGAGTGAAAAGTCCAGCCTTTGTGATTAGGGAATCACCTGGCACAGGCAATCCTAGCAACA
>NW_010237414.1:5096-5812 GCF_000690775.1 Eurypyga helias | reverse complement strand
TATTTTATGTATATAAAAGGATCCGCAGGCATCTCACAAGATAGAAGACCAATTTGTAAGTCAGCTGTTGGGCTGACATTATATGACAGCTGCTCCAGTAAAACAGACTGATGAATGTATTCCTGGACACCTCAGGGATGTCAGGTGCTGGGTACGTGCCGGAGGTGCCGAGTGCCCTCCATTCCCAGCAGTGGTGTCAGGAGCTGGGCGTAGTGTTGAGTGGGTCAGTGCGGTGCGGAGGCAGGAGGTGTAAGCGGAAGGCCAGGCTCTCCCTGCCCTCTAAACCTCTGGATGAAGGAGATGGTGTCACTCACATGCAAAGAGCACTAGATGCTCTGGGGTTGTCCTAGCAGAGGGGCAGCTGGCTGGGCGGCAGCTGTGGCAGTAGTGGCAAGGCTGATGGGGGAACTAGGCTCGTCTCCCCTTATCATGAAAGGGGGGGAATTTTCTGTGAGAAATTCTGGTTTCGCGGCTAATGCGAAGTAGTTTGTATCTTGCTGGGTGTGCTGCAAAAGCCAACTGTTTGAGAGGGCCTTTGGTGAATGCTTGGAGTGCTTTCCCAACACAGGAGCTCCAACAAGGCGAGTCCCTTTTGGTGCCTGGCTGGCTGAGTTCCTGTTAAAATGATTAATGCTGCTGGAATGTTAATGTATTTTCCATAATGTACTATCACAGCCAGGGGCTTGGGCAGGCATCTATAATTGTTTTTCAGTCTA
>NW_010237414.1:0-5008 GCF_000690775.1 Eurypyga helias | reverse complement strand
GCTGATAACCTCTTCAGAGAGAAACTGAGAACTTCAAGCTGTTAATAAATGTTTGGTTTCCCTCAGTAGTAAAAGTAGCAACATTTCTCAAGCAACCTGTCTTGAAAATACATTTCCGTCCTTTATGGCTCCAAATTCACATGTCCCTTCCATTTAATTTCCGAAGGATGTGTGCCCATGGGCCAGGCAGGTAAGTTGCAATGAATTGGGTGTTGAAAGAGAGTTGGAAAGTTTAAGTCACGTTACTTAAACTATAGGTGTTGGCCTGGACTGTAGGTGAACTGGGCCAACCCGCCTGGGTGCAGCCGGCTGCATCTGTGTGGCTTCTCTGATTGCCTCTGCCCCACGGTCTTTTGGTGGGTCAGGCTGATGCCACTTGGTCTCTCTCACAGAAGAGCTTTGCTGCTTATCTTTTTGGAAAGAAACAACCGAGAGAAGATCAGGCTGGTCTGCCAGCACGTTGCTGCAGTGAAAGGCAAGTATCGGTGCCTTTGTCAAGTAACAAGAAGAAACGCCTCAAAGCTTTTCCCCAGAGTTAACAAACGTTTGAGTGAATGAGCGCCTACCACAAACGAGGATGTTCATCCAAGACAACCCTTCTGCAGATCAGGCTTCTAAGCAGTTTTTGTGGACATAGACACTTTTTCCTTACCGTGTATAAAGGAGTCAAAGGAGGTTACACTTTCTGTAATACAGAAAGAGCCTGTTGATCCCAGGGAATATCAACACAATACATTTTACCTACTGTATTTGTTTACTTGCTTATTTTTTTATACACAAAAATCATTTTGTGTACATAATTTCCCTCCCATGTGCTTTGGTAAGAAACTCAGGGGTAAAATTCCATTACGTATATGAAATCAATAGCCAGCTACAGAAGGAAAACCAGATGGCAGCCCAACAGAAGTACCACATGTACATTTTTGCATCTTTTGTGTGGATGGCGACACCCAGAAACGCAGATTTCTATTGTTTACAGTACATGAGTTCATTACCCATATTTTTAAATACAGAACTTTGACACTGAATTGTGTAATTCTATATTCCTGTAAATACATGAACAGTGGAATCCAGGTGATTGACAAACATGCCTGCTGTGGGCAGTCATATTCCAAAATTGAGGCGGCCAGGCAAACACGTGGAGCTACAAACAAATTTCAGTCAAGTGCCTTGTGTTGAAGGTCCTCATTCTCCAGTGGGATTATGGCTTTATCTCGTGGGGAGAGTGGGCAACTGTTGCTGGAATGAGGACTGCCTGGGAGGAAGAGGATGTTTACATTTTTCCCTGTATTGTCTAGTAACTTTCAATCAAGAAATTTAAACATGTGACTCTCCAACTACTTTCTTTCAAGTCCAGCTTATTGAGGTTTGTTTAATATCCTGCTAAAATAGTTCATTTCTAGCTCAGTTGGATCTTCAGATCTTTTGTTCTGAAATCCCTTTCTTAAGATGCTGTAGTTTTCTTGTTTAAAGGACTCATCGGGAAGACAAGAACCCAGTGCATTCCTGCCATGTAGGTTTTCTCTGCACAGAGAGATCAACTTTTGCATTGAAAACCATAACCAGGACTTAAATGCATTGTAAAATAATGTTTGGGGTTTGCCTGTAGAGGCAAACTTTCTACAATCACAGTCCAAATAAATCTGCTACTTGGGCACAAGAAAACAATTGTGGTGTGAATTAGTATCAGTGACACTACTTCCCAGTGACTGCCTGATACATAAGACATATTTTAGCTTTTTCACTGAATTCAGGAAAACAGCTTTGTTAATGTTCAGGTATGCATGAGCAATTCTGGCTCTATCACTAACAAGAATAATCAGAGATAGCCTACATTTTTCAGTCAGAGGGTAGACTGAAAAAGGATAGCAGCGGTTTGAAACTAAACTTGTGCTGTAAACCTTGACATCAGTGTTCTGGTTTTAGCTTAATAAATTGTCCTTGAAATGTAGAAATCCAAAGACGTGCATTTTAAGTGAACCCCCTGGAATGGATGTTTCTCACGGGATAAATTTCTCTTGCTGGGCAACTGTGCCCTTGGCCCTGCTTCTCATACAAATGGATGTAAATCAGAAGTAATGCTTGTGAAGCCTATGAAATTCAGCGGTGTAAAAAGTCAGAAGATTAAGTATCAAAGCTTTGCCTTGACGCTGTCAATTTGTTTTGCCTTGTCCTTTCTTGTTTAGGAAGGGACTTTTGGAGATAAACATCCCCAAAGATGGAATTGTATTGACTGCACCTCATCAAAATCAACCCAGTTTTACTTCACCAAGGTCAGTGTAGCTGCGGACGAGGGAGATTTGGCTTCATGTTGATCTATTGTGAATAAACTGACTTCTTTCTGGAAAAGGTCTGCTCTCTTTTTGTACGCTAATTTTTATCCAGGTGCTCCTTCCACTGCCAGGCTTAGGCTCTTTTTCCCTCCAGTTCCCTGATGTCTAGTTGTTTTTTTTTGTGCAGGAAGCAGATGATTCCGTCAGGCGGATAAAGGAGACAATGCTCTGCAGGCACTGGGGCAGTGAAACCCAAGGGGCTGTGATGGAATGGCAGCCATTCTACAACAGGCTGGATTTGGATCTTACTGAGGGTATTAGCTGGCAGCAGCTCTGCCTGCTGTATGGAGCCGAGTAATAGCGGGAAAAGGAAGAATGAGAAAAGAGCAACGCCTATTTTCCTGTGTCTTTAAGGAGTAAATGTATCTTTGGATGGACTTTGAGGTAATCCAGAAGTCAAGAGAAAAAGATGTTTGAATGAAATCAGATGTAGATCAATGTTTACACCTTCTTTCTAAAGAACAAGAGTTATTTAGGCCACTAACGCTACACCTATACAACCCAGCCAAAGTGTTGTGGTCTGTTCCCTGGCCCCAAGGCCAATCCACAGCCCATGCCAGGGATTGCTGTAGCAGGTCACCAGTGTGGGTGACTGCGTCCCAGTGGCCATGAATTAGCACTGCTGAAAGTGCTACGGTACATACAGTTTCTGGTGTGTTTTCAGCTTATTTCTACCAATGTGTAGCACGGACTTTCCTAAAGTGAAAGTCGGCTATTCTGTTGTTTTGATAAAGTTTGTTTCAGTTCCCACTACTCTTCTTCCTCTTAGAGTTTTTTAAAAGGCTACATTGATACACAGCACGTAGCACTTGAACTGTGAAGTCAGGCAGAAGAATTCAAAAGAATTTACTCAGCATATGTTCTTACACAGGAAAAGTAAAAATACACCAGGCTTTTTCTTGGTATGAATGAGAGAGGCAAGAAGGGCTTGAAGTTACAAAGGTAACTTTATTTTTAAAAAGCAGGTTTCTAACACACCCCTGTGGTCTGCAACTTCAGGCTTCAATTCCAGCAGTCTAAAAATCCAAGGTGCCTGCAATCATTGCTACTGTTGTTGAGCTAAGTGCTCAGGGAAAGCAAGTATAGCTAAATCAGTATTTTGAAGCATGTGTTCCTATTAATATTCATGCTGTAAATAAGGTCAGGAACTGTGGCTTACATAGATCACCTGATCTGGGATAAAATACCAACTCATAATTAGTGAGGGAACTTAAGCCTGGTGGCTAAGCGCATCGACTACACCGACACAGACCTGATTAGGCTCTGACATGCCCGTGAACAATTTGCAGTATGTTATTTGCTGAACACGTGCCAGATGATCTCCCACAGAAGCCAGTAAAATACTTCTAACGTTGTTAACAAACTTAAGCATTTCTGTATTTTCCTAAGACTCTCTGGAAAACCACCCGCCTTCGCGTTAGGATAGGGCGTCTGCAGCAGCGGCAGCATTACACACTGCGGTAGGGGCTGCCAGACACTGGTCCTGGGCTGACACACGCGGAGCAGGGTTGGGGGAAAGATTGCTGACTGAAGCAATACCTAACCGCCTCCGCACACGAGCCAGCCTGTTTTCTGGGGCACGTGTCAAATCGAATTTCAGCGGTTGAGGGGAAACAAGGAATGTTTGGCCTGGAGGCAACAAAGGGCTGGGGTGGATGCACTCATCATGGCCACCCTCCACCAGAATCTGGGCCTTCGTCCCTGACCATCCGTCTCCTATCACACCAGCACGTCTCTCTGCCCTGCCACTGTGAAGAGACAAATCTACTATCATAGAATGGTTAGGAAGGGCCAGTGATTTTCCCTGACCATGCAGGAACCTGTGGCACAGGGAAGGCAGCGAGGGATCGGCCACCACAGCAGGCCCCTGGCCCTGCGGCCTTCCCGGCGCAGGCCACACCGGCCAAGGCCGTGCTGACAGGGACAAGACTGGGCTGCTCCTTCCTGGGGGATGTCGTGGGGATTATGTACATCATCCCCATGTCCATCCCCATACGGTCAGCCTCTGTAAGTTCAGCTTAAAAAATTCTAAGAAGCACGTATACATATACATACATGTATACATATACATGTACGTGTACATATACATATGCATATACATGTACATATACTCTCCTAGGATGAAGGGCTGCAAGAATTGGGCTTGTTCAGCCTGGAGAAGGCTCTGGGGAGACCTTATAGCACCTTCCAGTACCTGAAGGGGCCTACAAGGGAGCTGGGGGGGACTTTTTACAAGGGCCTGTAGTGACAGGACAAGGGGTAACGGGTTTAAATTGAAAGTGGGGAGGTTTAGATTAGATATCAGGAAGAAGTTCTTCCCGGAGAGGGTGGTGAGGCACTGGAACAGGTTGCCCAGAGAAGCTGTGGATGCCCCATCCCTGGAAGTGTTCAAGGCCAGGCTGGATGAGGCTTTGAGCAACCTGGTCTAGTGGAAGGTGTCCCTGCCCAGGGCAGGGGGGTTGGAACTAGATGGTCTGTAAGGGCCCTTCCAACCCAAACCAGTCTGTGATTCTATGATTCTGTGATATACGTGTACGTATACACTCCCAGCGGCTTCCCAGCAACCGGGCCTGCAGCAGAGCTTTCAAAAGCCACTCTCAGCCACTCCTGTGCCGCCCTGCCCGGCGCGACCCTACCACGTTCCCCGGGGCCGCCTCCCGCTCCGCCCCGCCGCG
>NW_010237413.1:0-15730 GCF_000690775.1 Eurypyga helias | reverse complement strand
GTATCGGCTTTCCTGGGGGCTGCCCGACGCCGAGGCCCGGGCAGTGCCGACGGGGCTGCCGCCTGCTGCTTAAGCCCCGGGGGAAAGGGTAAAATTATGTACGTGCCTACAGAAAGAGCGAAAAGCAACACACGCGTGTGGAGAGAGTGCAGAAGGGAACTCTCCGCCAGTATGAGATTTCCCGCCTGGTATCTCTGTTATCTGTGGTAGTGTGGGTTCTGCGGGCATGTCATCACCTGCGGTCATACCGATCTGTGCCAAGCGCAGCTTGGACGTTCGGGCCTCGTGAAGGCATGAAATGGGAAAAGCACGCTGCCTCAGGTCCGGAATCCTGAACTGCTGCCAGCTGGGCAGCACTTGGTGAACGAGCTCCACGCACTACACGTGCTGGCTGCGTTAGGAGTGCGGTTAAACGGAAATGAGACTGTTGACTGCCTTTCGGTTCATAGAATCATAGAACCATTTGGGTTGGGAGGGACCTTAAAGACCATCCAGTTCCAACCCCCCTGCCATGGGCAGGGACACCTTCCACTAGACCAGGTTGCTCAAAGCCTCATCCAGCCTGGCCTTGAACACTTCCAGGGATGGGGCATCCACAGCTTCTCTGGGCAACCTGTTCCAGTGCACCCTTGTCCTGTCACTACAAGCCCTTGTAAAAAGTCCTCCCCAGCTTCCTTGTAGTCCCTTCAGGTACTGGAAGGCTGCAATAAGGTCTCCCGGAGCCTTCTCTTCTCCAGGCTGAACAAGCCCAACTCTCTCAGCCTGTCCCCATAGCAGAGGTGCTCCAGCCCTCTGAGCATCTTGGTGGTGCAGATGTCTTGGTTCAAATTTGCCTCATCCCTGGCTGGGACAGGCCAGGTCATCTCTCAAGTGTATCAGTTAAATTGTAACCAGGATCCTTAAATTGTGAAAGAGCTGGAACTATCCCTTATCAAAAGTGGGGACACCACTGGAGCACTGTGGATGCCATCCTCTGGGAAAACTGGTGGTTCAGTAAAAAGGTTATTCCATACCCACAATGTCAGGCTCTTAGCAGAGGAACATCGGCATTGCATCCTGTCCCTGCAGATGACTTGTGATAAATGTTGTACCTCCAGGATGACAGGGTACACCATGCCAGAACGGGCAGTACAGTTTCTCTCTTTTGCTGCGCAACAGGCCTGTAAAGAGCAGAGCCAACAGAAAATAATGAGGGCTGTTTTCAAAGAGTCCAGGCTCTGTAAAAGAAGAAAGGGATGAGCAAGGCACCTTGCTATGTATCATTATATGTTGTCTCTTGAGCAAATCCTGCTATTTTTTTGGTTTCCTACAGCATCATCCACCCTTTAAAAAGATATTTTTCAAAATTAAATCTGTGAAAGTGTGAGAAACAAGACCTTGCAGGTGTGCTTGCACTTCTTAACCTGTGATTTTAGTGTTCCTTCCCCTGAAGCTTTGATGCCTCTTCAGAAGGAGCTCCTTTCCTTTCTCATGTCACGTTTGCCTTTAAGTTCCAGCCTAGGTTCTACAAGTTAGGGGTCATGCTTGTAAAATGCCATTCATGCTGTTACTGTCACAGTAATAATGTTACTTGGGCGTGTTTGCCCACCTGAGGAGATTGAAGATTGCTGAGGATCAGAAGGGTAAAGCTCTGGAACAGCCCTCTGACAGCTAAGGAAGCAAAAACCTACACAGCTATTGGGCTTGATCGGTGTGCGTGAAATTATAAAAAATTGTATTAAATGTCTGCCTACAGGGGGAAATAGACTTGATGGCACATGAGAACCCCTTGCCCTGTTGTTTCCCAGTGAGTTGGTGGTGGGCAGACCCTGATTATATGTCCTAAAATGTTGGAAGCAGCATAAAAACTAGTCTTTTTGGTACTGTTGTTTGACTTTCTTCCCCTATCAAGGGCATGTCATTAAAAGGAGGAGGAACAAGACCTGTTTGCTCAATGTTAAGCACTCTGGTTTTGGCAGCAGAAAGCACTTCAACGATCTTTGTACTACCACTGATTTCAGATTCAGGCGTGCCTTACATTTAAGCTTGCTAAAATGTGTTGATAGATTACTGTCTTGTATGACCCAACTCTAGTCGTACTGAACTTAATATCAAGCTTTCCTAAGTCTCACTGTAAGGAAAGTGCCAGTCATGGCCTCACAAAGTTGTTCTGGTTGTCCCTGCTCTTCTCTGTTTGCTGGTATTTTGAACCATAGGAAAGATTAGCGATTAGAAAGCAGTTGTAAAGTTGAAAAAAATTGAGTGGTTGAGAGGTATGCACTTTGCATAATGCTAACATCACTCAGAAGAAAGATGTTCCCAAATGCCAATAAATGAGAGAGAAACCCAGTAAAATCGATGCAGTAAAAATAGGAAAGAATCAGGCCTCTTGTGAGTGGAGAAAATGCTGAAGAACAAAAACTGGGGTTATCTGCAGAATGTGATGTTAGTTAAAGGTTTCAGGTTCGTATGTGATCAAGTGTATGTGGACATGGAACAGAGTTCAGAAGAGCGACAAGAAAGACTTTCTGGCTGCTGCTGTACTACCAAAACTCCTGCAAGTGATTAAAAATGAAAAATTCTGTAAATGAAATCCAAGTATCTGTCATCGATGTCCAAATGGATAACACAGACAGCCTTCATTGCTTCTCCAGTGATGGAATAGTTAAACTGAATACTGATTTTTGTATTTAAATTGATGAAATTAAGTTACGCTCTTAGTATGCAGCACAGGAAAGACTGTGCTACGTTCATCACCGTGCTACACTCATCCAGTTGTACAGCTCTTCTGAAGCTGGGAGGGTTTAAAATGTGCAAGGGGAAAGCTCTTACATCCTTCCTTCCTTTTAACAGGCCATGTTCCTGCATGCCACACCATGTTCAGATCCACAAGGTTGTTCATTTGTGGCAGGATGGCACTGCCACAGTGACACTGAAGTTATGGAAGCTGGGAGTGATTTAGGCTACTCAAGTAGGTTAGAAATGGTTATGGAGGTTCTTTCTGTTCTTGCTGGTAGTAATAAACTACCTCACTGTCATTTAAATGACCTCATATAAAAATATCTTGGAAAAATTAGCATAATGTATTGTAGCAAGATGCCTGTTGCCATTTCCTGGTACAGATGGAACAGTTGTTCAATATTGCACTGGCAAAACCAGCAGTTGGGTTTATCCTCCTCGTGGCTTATGGGGACATTTTAACAAATACATCACCTTGCTTGTCATCCATGGCAGAAAATTATAGTGTAGAAAACTTTGCTGGAAAAAGGAGGGTAGAAAACATCTGTTTTGTAAGTGGTATTAGATCAGAATAACCATAACTGGAGTTACCAATTAGAGAAGGTGTCTCCTTTTTGGCTCTTGGTAAGGCTGGTCTGGTGGGATGAGCTGTGTGCGCGCTGACTGCACAGGGTTCCTGAAGAAAATGTTTACTGGGCTGAGAAGTGCTGGGTGGTGCCATTTCCTTTGATGGGAAGTTCATCCTGACCTCCACCTGCTACTAATACAGCTGAAGCCGTTTGGCTAATTCAGTGTAAAGAGAAGCTTCTTAAAATCTGGTAGTGTAGAGGTATAATAGGTATTCCCACATAATTCCTGTAACCTACCTTTGGGGAATGTGCTGGTGTTTGGAGATGAATTTATGTTCTTCCTCTGCCACAGAAAAGTTGTGCTTCATTTCTTTCCATTTCTTCTCCAGACATTTCTGCTTCCTGCGGCATCAGTGTCAGAAACCCTGCAGGGCCTGTGTGATAGGAACAGGACCGAGCGTGTTATTAATGTGTTTGGCTGAGCGTGACAAAAAAAAAGGCGGCCAGTGCTGATAGTCACTGGGCCACGGGGGAGTATGGTTCGTAAAGAACCACCCGTTCCAATCTTTCTGCTGCCTCAGTAAGCGCTGAAGAAGTTTGTGAATATAAACAAATATTGTGAAACGACCTTCTTGACCTAATAAATAATGCAGCCCCGGAGGGGCCCTGCCAGTTTTTCCTTTGGCTGTCACTGAGTCAAAACAGAGTGGATTACAAGTGCATTTGCACTCTATCCCGTTTTTTTCTTCCACTGACAAGCACATGTTTGAAAGAGGTGCCCAAAATGTCTCCTGACCCTTAGCACAATTTTGGGGCAGTCATGCTGACAAGTGAGGACAGAGAAAGCCAGCGCTGAACACCACCTGTTAGATGCGTGCTGTCCTCTACAAGTCACTGGGCTACGAGGGACAGCTGAGGTGCTGCACCTGAATCCCAACACTGGATGTTTGGACCTGCTCTTGGCAGTGTGCTGCTGGTGTGCCCTGAGACGGCCACACTAGGAGCTTGCTAGCCAAAATAACCTGGCTGGCGTCACCTGGTGTTGCTGACCAAGACAGACCGTCACCCACAGGGCAGTAACCCCACTGTGTCAAGAGTCGTCGTCTCCATCAGCGTAATTTGTGCGGGCTCCCAGGCTCCTGCCCTTGGGGTCCTGCCCTCGGTTCTGCCTCCTGGGGTCTGCGCACCCTTCTCTAAGTCATGAGCTCAGTGAGCCTTTGGGAAGAGGTGGAAAATTTGTCACCTTGGCTCAGACAAAAAGCGAAGCTGTGTCCTGCCCTTGCAGGTGTGTGCACCACAGCCTCATGATGGAAAGAAACCCTGTGGCAACCCGATTTCATATTCTCTCAAACCCGAACAGACACAGACGTTGCTGATGGTTGTTGATGACGCCTGGGCATGCCTCTTTTGTGGGTAGTCATTAAAGTCTTGCTCAGACTTAGGGGTGTGCTGGCTGCCTTGCATTCAGGCTGAGTGGAGGAAAGCAAAATGTTTAGCTGTTGTCAAAAGAGTAGACCCTACTGCCTGAAGCATGGGTGATCACATCAAGATCTGTGGAGGGGAGAAGGCTGCATTCCCATAGTAGTGGGATAATGTGGTCTGAAAACATTCCCAGCTCTTCTCCTTATGCCTGCTTGCCTGCCCCTCATCAGTCTTCTCTTGAAAAGTTTTTTGTATATTCTGTTTTCTAGCACAGTTCCCTATCTGTTTAGACCCGTGAAAGAGAAAAATAGCTTTTGACCAGAAATATTCAGGCACCTTGATGTGTTCGTTGCTTTTGCATTGCTCGCTTTTACATTGCTCAGTAGGTGGCAGTAAGATGCTGATACACCGATGGAAAGAATCAAGTTACGTATTCTCCAAGTGCCTGAAATTTCCTAAAATCTGAGGATCTGGTTTCAGAAGTGCTTTTTTTAAAATACAAGGTCCACAGGAGGTATTGGAAATGCGAGGTGAAATCTATATTCAATACTCATAAACAACCCCGGTTCCTGTGAAATTGTTACAACAACAAAGGTAATCAACCTTGTATCATTTTTCGTTAAGGAGTTTTCTCTAATATGCCTCTGAGAGTGAAGATGCTGGGGATACTAAAGCAGTCTCTTAAAAAGGAGGACAAAATAAGAAAAAAACAACCATAAAACTTGTGGTGAAAGAGGTAGAAATTTGTGACAGAAGGTAACTTTTAACCCAGTCACTATGGACTGCTGAAAATAATATTGAATTTTTGTTTCTGCTTTTTTTTTTTTTTTTTGGTAGCTATGCACATTATTCTGGGAGTTTAAATAGCGTTCCAGAAAGCTATCATCTCCACTTTAACTAGGCTGAGTGGAGTGCACAGGCCCTCATTCTTCTCTGCTACTTCAGAAATCTCTGTGCTCCGTTTAGAATTGCTGTAAATAAATGAAGACTTCACTGGGTTTTTATGGTAACACCCTCATCCATTCCAATTCAATTTTGCATACATGCCAGAGATTCAACTATTTCAACCTGTTTGCTTGGTCTAATGCAAGGACCAAGAGGTTTCCCTGCAAAGCAAAATTTCTTAGTCTTTGGAAGTGAAATAGATCTAATATTTGTGTTCCCCAGACCATAGATATGTGTCTTGAATCTCCTTCAGTTAGCTGCTATAGTCGAATGTAGCAAGTAAGTTGTGTTGGTAGTGATCTGTACATTAGTTTAGGTCAGTACTAACATAACCCATGTTTGTGTTGAAGCTCTTTCTCTCCTCTGGATTGTCAGGTTTCCAAAGGTCCTTGGGAAGCCATGCCTCTGTGCAAGAGCCAGGATTTCACCTACCACATCTAACTTTGAAATCTAGTGCTGTTGTTTTCCTGCAATTAAGGGGAAAAAGCCCATAGTTTCCTACTAGGATTTTTATTTGTTATTGCATGCTCACTTTTTCTTCAGAAAGGTATCATTTTTAGAAATTTAGAAAAGTTCTCAAGTTTACAAACTCTTAAGTGAAGGCACAGGGATTTCAAGATACTATATGTATTCAAGATAGTACACTCAGAGTATATAACCTGAGTGCAAAGCATTTATATGTTTATATCCTACAATCTCACTCACCTTTACAGAATTAAAATAGGGAGGAGCATGTTTAGAAGATAGTAACACTTGCCACAGTTGTGTGGAGCTGCTTTTCTTGTATCGGCTGCTCTCAAAGTCTAAAGCACGGTATGCAATTTACACACTTAAACCACAATTAAAGAGAAAACCAAAATACTGTGACAGTTTTCTTCAGTATGGAGTCTAAAGCGGTAAAAAACCCAATGGGTTGGTTCATGCCATCAGGTAATTTGAAAATAAAATAACCATTCTGCATCTGACCTCTGAGCCTCAGCACAGTTCCCGTGAACGCTGAGGGCTGCTCCCAGTGTGGTTCATGGCAGCACAGCCTGTCCTCTGACATGGGACAGGTAGGTAATTGATAGAAAAACGTGTAACGGGTTTAAACTGAAAGTGGGGAGGTTTAGATTAGATATCAGGAAGAAGTTCTTCACAGAGAGGGTGGTGAGGCACTGGAACAGGTTGCCCAGAGAAGCTGTGGATGCCCCATCCCTGGAAGTGTTCAAGGCCAGGCTGGATGAGGCTTTGAGCAACCTGGTCTAGTGGAAGGTGTCCCTGCCCATGGCAGGGGGGTGGAACTGGATGTTCTTTAAGGTCCCTTCCAACCCAAACCGTTCTATGGTTCTATGAACTGCTCTAGAGCTGCAGCCATCTTGTCAAAATGTGTGTCATCTCTACCGCTCACCGGGTGTGAAGTGCTGCTAAATAATTTCTCCTGTTTTTAAAAGATTTCAAAGCTTTTCAGGATTCTGAAGATGTTTGCTGAGATACATAAAATAATGTGTTGACCTGCTGCACAGCTAGCTGCTACATGGAACTATTCCTCAGCTATTTCCTACGCTAAATAGTTACACAAAGTTGTCTGAGTGAGCTGAAGTTCCCAGTTAAGAAAGCTGATAACATGGAACAGCTTTTTGGGGCAGAGTTCCTCTCTTAGACCTGCGTGTTGATTTCTGAGATACGATTTCTGCCAGATGGTATTTTTAATGGAAATGAAACAAGCAGCACTTTCAGAAAAGGAAAAGTCAGGTTCCGTATCTCCTGATCATCCTGTAGGAAAGCAGACTGGAGGTTGTTGGCAACATTTGCTGCCATTTTGCAGAGGGTTGACATGATGCTTTTTGTCCTGCTGCGTGTGCAACCACGTTACCAACAGGCTAAAGCCCCTTGCTGTTTAGCAAAGAAGAATTCATTTTAAAAATGCCTCACTAAAAATGCCTGACATCACCTCTTTGGCAATTTCATTTTTATTACCCGTAAGGTCAGCTCACTTACTGGAAAACCATAGATACAGCCAGAAGCAGCTGTGGCAAGTTGGCATCGATGCTGACCAGGCTTGGCTGTGCCAGGCGCTTTGTGCTCGGTTCCTGCCCCGGCAGTGACAGTAGGCCTTGCAAATCACCCGCTTGCTGGCCCTGGCACCTGCGCGTGTTTGAGTAGGTCGCCGTAGGTAACCGCTGGTTATATCTACCAAATTATTTGTTAAGGGTCAGTAGGTCATTATAATTCCATGCTGCTTCATGCTTCAGTGCATCCATGTTCCCATCTTGGTGCCCCTGGGTGCTTCTGTTAACGGCGGGAGAGCTGCTGCGCAGTTGTTACTGCGGGAAGGAGGGAAAGATGTCACCAGCATCCCAGGGTATGTCCTTCTTCACCAAGGGGACGTGTTGCCTAGACCTGTTCCCATGTGAGGTGGGTGTTTTTTTGAAAAATTACAAATAAAGAGCAAGCAGAAGGCTCCAGATGACAGAAGGTATAGCCTGGTCGGTAAATGTGCTAAATCCTTCCGCACCCACTCAAAGAAAACAGGTGTCTGCCTCGTCTGTAGATGCAGGGGCTGGCCGTTTTTGGAAGCTATAACAATTTTGCTTTTACCCTGAACATCTCTGGTGCAAAGCCTCCTGTTGGTGATGGTGGTGCTCTGAAGACCAGGAGCTTCATGAGCCACATGCCATGAGCTTTTGAGCAGTGCTGCCAAATCCAGGTGCAGAAATGTCAGGAGTTGGGAAGCGGTGACAGTAATAGATTTGGAGATCTTGAGACCTGTCTGGTTCCTCGTGCATGTGTAGGGGTCACATGTCTGGGCCTCATGGCAGCCCAAAACTGTTGTTTTAAATGAAAGATGAGTTTTCATGTAATTGCAAATCTTTCGAAGGAGGCACTTCAGGAAAATAAGCAAATATGGTGATGTTCCTGAAGGATTGCTCCCAGCCTTTGGGCAGCTGAAGGCAGAAGAGCCTGGAAGAGCCTCCTCCTTTTGCCATGGGTCAGATTTGGTCTTGGCTGTCATGCAAGGCAGCTGTGAGGGAAAAGTGCACGTGGAATGTGCAGCCACTTAGCCTCTGCTGTGCCTGCAGGCTTGTCCTGCCATGGGCTCCTTCCACCCTGCCTTCCCCAGCAGGCAACTGCTGCTGGGGGATGGAGCAGGGCCAGGGCTCTGCTGTTCTTGGAGGCCAGTGGGAGAAAAGGGGATTACAGGTATCACCGTGAGGAGTTTGGAGTTACTCTGCTTCTGCTTGGCCCAGTGCACACCACTGCCTTGGTTTAAACACCTCAAAACAGCTGGGCCAGGCCTGGATTTGGAGGAATGTCATCTCTGAAAGGTTGACTCAGACTCCCAGGGGGATTAGCGTGGAATAAAGATCTGAACTGAGTCAGGGCATCAGTGATGTATCAAGAGACAAAAATATTGTTAAAATATTATATGAAATGAATGTTGATGGAAAAAATGAAACATCAGTGACGCATGCAGGTCTGGAAACTTTGCTATGGCAGTAAGCTTTTAATTAGTTGGAGACTGTTCATTCAGACTCTGCTTCTGTGCAGTGATTGTCCTAATGTAGTTGGGTTTGGAATCTGATGCTAAGTACTGAAATATTCAGTATGCATGTGTCCTTCTGGCTGCTGGAGTGTTGTGGAGGCAGAGTTGTTTTGTACGTGAAATTTCACAGTAAATGATACCCGTTACTGGCCAGTCGTCCTTTCTATAGCCCCATTGACATAACCGGTCCTATCCAAAAGGGATTTCATCAGAAATGAAACGTTTGAGGGTGTTTCACAACAGGAAAGTAGTGCCACCTTACCTGTTTCGCCTTTCGGTTTTAAAAATGCCACAAAGCTCAAAGCATGTGTTTTCACAATGCACTATGAGCTGACGTGGCTGTCGTTATGTACACGTACAGGCACAGACACATGTGTGTCTGTGAGAAAAAATCTAATTAATTATTTTTCTGCCACTGGAAGGTTTTACCTTCTTATTCTGTAGAGAATACTCTATTAATATTAACATTCTTCATAATATCTGTTTTCAGAGACAGGAACATTTTGAATCCCTAGTCTTGCTTCACATGAGTGGATACAGATCTACCTGTTAACTGGAGCACTGGTGTCTTGAATTATAATGACATATTTTGGGGCATCACTGTGCGGTCTGTTTTCCTATTTCTTGTCTGGAAGTCTTTATCTTTACTATCTTATCTGTCTGATGCCTTCTGGAAACAATTTTCCCTTTACACCACATCATAAACTTCTGCATACACTAGACTGGAGGTTCTGGGCCATTTCTCACGTTTTGTAATGAATTTTCTGATTGAATTCTTTTGCAGATAGCACTTCATACATGCAAAGCAGTGCCTAAGATCCTGGTGGATTTTTCATTGATGGTATATATAAAGCTCTAAGAACTTGTGACATATTCTGAAAAGATAAGTTGCCACCAAAATGTGCATATTTATATTTTTCAAGGCATTGAATGAAAAATCTGAAAAGTGATAAGAGTAGTATAGGAATAAGCCTGTTAACATAACAATATATAAAATTAGAAAGAACCAAGTTGTTTGCATAATTATATTTTTTGGGGAATAACTACTAGATCTGTTGACAAATAGCTCGATGTTATTACTCTGTCACTGACATTAATTTAACATCTCAGGCTTTAGATGAGTAGCCATAACACTGAGATGATTAACCTAGAATCATAAAGGGAAAGAAAGGCCAGTATGCTTGTGTGGGTGCAAAATTTTCATCACCAGGCAACCCATATGAATTGTAACTTGGGCTTTTGTTAACTCTTCTTCAAAGACAGCTCCATCGTGTAATGTTCACAAGGGGTAGAAAGGCATGGGGCTGACACCCATGAAAGCAGATCCTCAGCCCTCCAGGTGAGCTCCAGAGGGGCCTCAGTTCTTAAGGGAAGCGCAGCCTTGGCTGCAGGAGAGATCTGGCTGCTGAGGCAAGGTTGCTCTACAGAGGGTCTTCAGGGCATTAAAGGAATGGAAGCAATCCACAGAACTGAGCAGCTGAAGCAAAAGTATAGGAGTGTTAGTGGGGAAAGCCTTGTGACAGGGAGGGAGGCTGCTGATGTAAGCATCCTGAGAGACTGCTTGTTGAAATCACTAACAGGGAATCCCTGGGAGAAGAAACAGTGCTGGGCATCACTCAGAAGAGCAAGCAGGGCCTTGTTTGCATGGTTAGGCCTGGAGAGACTTCTGGTCATTGCAATCGCAGCATACTCTGATTTAGCCAACTTTCAGTAGCAGAGCAGGAACCCCCACCCCCGCATATCATCCCCCCAGATCCACTGTACTAAAGGACCACGGAAAGGGAAAATGGCAATTTGACACCAATTTTTAAACAGGACTTTGGAAAGTCTTTTTTTTTTTTTTTTTGTCAGTGTGGCTTTTCTGGAGAGAAAGCGTGTCTGAGAAATATGCCGCTGTTCGTCTGAAGCACTGACGTGCGTGTGGATTAGGGTGATTTGGTTGGTACGGTGTACTCAGATTTTCCAAAAGCTTTTGATAAGCTCCTCAGTTAGAAGATCCTAAAGAAGCAAAACTGTAGCAGGATGAAAGGAAAGATTCCCCCTGGAACTGATGTGAGAGGTAGCAATAGATGGTCTGGTATTTCAGTGGGAGATAACAAGTGGAATCCCACAGGGATCTGAGCTAAGATCTGTGATGTCTGGCATATTCATAAATGCTCTGGAAAATGTGCTAAATAGTGACATGCTGGATGTTTCTTTAGCTGACTTATTCAGGGTAGGAAAGAGAAAAATCTGCTTTTAAGAAGTGGAAGTATCTCACAATACTGAGTGGTGCTGTAGTACAATGGCAGCCCACATTCAGTGCCAATAAACACAAAATAATGCACATGGAAAAAAATAAACCTGACTTTATGATGCTAAAGATGGGCCACCTCAGAGTTGCTGTCAGTAATTCTAAGAAATGTTGGCTGAGGGCAGAGGAATGCTCAAACCAGCAAATAAATAGTCAGAAATTGCTAGGGAAGACACAGAAACCAAAATAATAATTTTGCTGTGCATTCACCTTTTGATTACTGCATGCTGTTCTGGTCTCCCCGTCTAAGAAAAGGTATAGCAGAGCCCGAAAGGGGCAGAGAAACCTGACAAGTGTTTTCAGAAACAGAGAACGGCTTCTGAATTGAGATTGATTAAATAGACTTTTTAGACAGGAAAAGAAAAGGTAGAAAGGCATGCGATAGCAGTGTTTAAAATCATGAGTGGCATGGAGAAAATAAGTAGCAAATGATTATTTGCGTTTCTCCCAGAACAAGAACAAGGGACATCAGGTGAAATTACCGGGTAGTGGCTTGAGCAAACAACAGCAAACAACTTGGTCCTTTTGCGAGTGATTAAACTGGAACCAGTCTCACGGTATCTGTCAGGTGTCAAGGGGTTAGACGGGCTCAAAACCAATCAGATGAATTAATGGGGAAAAAAATCCATCAGGGGCTATTAGGCATTTTGGAGCTGCCTGCGTGGCAGGCTGCTGGATGCGGGGAGGGCAGAGCGGAGACAATGCCTGTGTGGTTACTCCTTTTTAAAATTGTTTCCCTTAGCATCTGCTGCTGGCTCCCGTCAGTAGCAGGATACTGGACTAAATGGACCTTCAATCTGACACGATATAATTCTGTGTAACGTTTTCATGAGGAATCAGTCTGGGAGAAAGGCACATAAAATACCCCAAGACCCACAGGGTCCCCAGGCTTCATGACTACTTAAAGAATTTAGGCCTAGCCTGGATATCCACTTGGAGACTTGGAAGAGAGAGTATCCAGCAGGTCACAGAATCACAGAATGGTTTGGGTTGGAAGGGACCTTAAAGACCATCCAGTTCCAACCCCCCTGCCATGGGCAGGGACACCTTCCACTAGACCCAGCCATCTGAGGAGGGGAGAGCCCTGAGGACTACTCTAATGAACCAAAGAGACAAATGCTTTTGGGTATTGAATTCAGTTCCTTGTGGGATGAGGAAATAAAATGAATGCTGGTGCTGCAACTTATGTGTTATCCCGTGGCGCATCTTGGTGGGAGGAAAAGAGTCACTTGGGAAAGGTGAAATGTGTTGAGCAACGCGTGATACATGGCTCTCCTCATCCTGTAATTCAGTGTTTTGTAGTTCTCTGAAGAGTTACTGCTCCACCTTTTACATCACACAGTTTATTGTTCTAACTGCTTTCTGTATGACACAGACGTGCAGGTGCGAGCCAACGTACTGTCATTGGTTAGAGAATGCCACTTTAAAATAGTGACGAAATTACTCTCTAGCGAAAAGTGCAACCATGAGAACTGCATTTCGGCTTGAGGATAATGTGGAGCTGGAGTTTAATGGCACGTCTGTTTCTCAGGGAGGGTAAATTTAATCAGGTGTTCAAAATCAAATTAAGGTGGAAATCAGTTTGGAAAAACACAAGAATTACAATCCAGCTAATGACCTGAGGTAATACTGGCAAGGAATTTGCTTTCACACTGTAACATGAAAAATCGTTTCTCTAAGAGGGAGCTGCTTGTAGCTCGTGATTGCCCGGGGTCGTTCAGAGCCCGGCCTTTCCTTGAGAGAACAATTACAATGTGCCACCCTTACACCGTTTACTTCCCCTTCGTTACAGTGATACCGACAGTTCTTATATTCTGATAAAGCCTGTCGGTGTTTCTCTCATAGTGTTATTTTATAACTTGGCTGTTAAGCTGGAAATGTTTTCCCAGCCCAGCCTGGAACAGCCTCTGTGGCTGGTGGCCCCCACGAGTGATCCAGAAGCGTCCTATCTGCTGCAGAAACACGGGTTCTCTACAGCATGAGTCCTTGTAAGAAACACCCTACATCTGGGAATAGAAAATGGATTTGGCTGCAACCTTGTTGCAGTGGGATGTGGATTTTAACGTGCACATTATTCTGCTTAACGTAGGTGAGTAGAGGGGATTTATTCAGTGTGGTTGGAAGGGGCAAGGTCTTCCCCTGCCAATTTCCTTCCTGTACAAAGGGAGGACTTTGAAGGAGCTGCGCTTCAAAAGTACTGCTGCTGTTCTAATCCCCGAAGGCATTCCCTTCTGGCCTAAATTTGTCTCCTGTTGATGAAGATTTTTGAGACAGTGGCCAGAAGCTGCAGCTGTGTTTCAGTAGGAAGGGGAAAAGTGCTGCTCTGGTATTACCTGGAATTCCATTTAACTTAAACCAGCACAGTGCCTTGATCTTCTGTGACCTTTACCCATCGGGGCTTATTAGCTAATTGAATTCAGAAGGTAACTCCCTAACTGTTTTCAAACTAAATCAACTTGCTTCAAGGGACCAACTTATGTTTGTATTTCCACAGAGATAATGAGTTTAGGCTTCAGCTGAAACCTTGCCAGATAATGAGGAAAAAATAAATCAATGACCTCACTCTTATCTGGTCTTAACAGGCAGGCTTTCCTTTGCTAAAAGTGACCCTGAAATGGTCTGGATTGATTCACACAAATACCAGGCTCTGCATCCTGCTAAGCAGAGCCGTCTTGGGGAACGCTTTGCTCTGCAAGGAGACCTAATCCGAACATCGGCAAAGGTGCAAGTATTTGAAATGTGGCTTTTCTTAGAGTGAAAATGAATGCTTCTGAGAAATTCAAATGAGCAGTAAGGTAAAGAGTTAAGGAGTAAATTAGCTTCAATACTAATTAGAGGAAAAAAACCCCCTCATTCTCACACTTGTGCTTGAGACTGAACAATCTCTATAGGCATATACTTCTCTGATTCTCCATAGGCATATGCTTTGCTGATTATTTAATTATCTGGCATTGTTAAATAAAAAATCCTTTTCAGACATTAAAGGGAGATTGTTGCCTGTTGAGAACTGGTGTAGCTGTATTGGTGTAGATCTTTCCTGTGGTGTTTTTGTTAATGGAATAAGTAGACAGCTCAGCAATGTGCCCCTCTAATAGTGTGTATCCTTACTCCCTGTATGAATCTCTCAAATGAAGGCTTAAATCTTCAGGTAATAAATGTAATTAATAGTAGTTTAACAGAACATATGAGGCAATCTATTCAAGTACACGGAGGTAAGAGGCAGAGGTGTTTAACTACTGGTAAAGAATCTGTAAAACCTACTCTTAAAGCCCAGATAAGAAGATTGAAACTTTATAGTAGCAACAACAGCAGTACTAGTAGTGACCATTTTGGTCTAATAAGAGTTGCAAAGTTTTAGGAAGAGATGGCATCTTTTATTAAACCAGTCGGTACAGGTTTTATAGTAGCACTGCTTCTTTTGATGTTGAACCTTATAGGAAAAAGTACCCCTAGGCAAAACTCATGCCCTTCTGCTAAAGGACAGGTAAATACTGATATTGTCTCCAGAGAGAGACTTTTTCAGAGCTTTCAGGTGATTGACTAATAAAACTGGAACTTCTTCAAGAAGGGGGTGTCTATCCAGTTGTAGCCAGTTTGTAGACAGTACAAAACTGGGAGGAGAGGCTGATATACCAGATAGTGGTATTGGGCTGTTCCAAGGGGCCTCGACAGGTTGGAGAAATGGGGCAGCACATGAAATTCAACAAAGGGAAATGCCAAGTGCTGACCCTGGGGAGAAATAACCTGAGGGTCCAGTACATCCTAGCTGGGAAGCCAGTTTGCATTAAAGGACCTGGGGGTTTTGGTGGACATCAAATTGGACATGAGTCAGCCATATGCCCTTGAGGCAAAGAAGGCTGATGGTGTCCTGGGCTGCATTAGACAAAGTATTGCCAGAAGGTTGAGGGAAGTAATCCCTCTACTAAGCACTGGTGAGACACACCTGGAGCGCTGTGTCCAGTTCTGGCCTCCTCAGTACAACAGAGACATGGACATACTGGAGGGAGTCTAATGAAGTGCCATGAAGATGATTAAGGGGCTGGAGCACCTGTCCTATGAGGAGAGGCTGAGAGAGCTGGGACTGCTCGGCCTAGACAGGGTGGACCTCATCAACATGTCTACGTACTTGATGGGGGGCGTAAAAACAATAGACCCAGACCTTGCGCATTGGTACCCAAAGACAGGACGAGAAGCAGAAACTGAAGTACAGGAAAATTCATTTAAACATAACAATATATGTATAAATTTTTTATTTAT
>NW_010237412.1:0-14267 GCF_000690775.1 Eurypyga helias | reverse complement strand
TAGCTGGAGTTAAACCATGACAGATCTTATTAGGCAACTTTGGCTTATTAAAAGAGCAAGGTAAAATGGTCTTTTAACAGAAACTTGTTCTTTTGAACGGGATTTTGTGAGAGATGTGTCTGCAGAAAATACTGAGGTGGAAAAATTTATCACAGTTTAGGGTGGTTGTAGCTGGGTTGTGTCATAGAGTAATGACGTCTCTGTGGGTTAGTTTCTTTGTGTGGACTTCATCTGGTGTCATACCTTAACTGGAGAATTCTTCTATGTGTCAGTGTTGATGTGAACATTTTCTAAAGCAGACATACCTGATTCCCTGTGGAAAATCCACCAACAGACCACAAAAAAAAAAAAAAAAAAAAAAAAAAAGATTGATTTTAAGTGCCATGAGAAGTGAGAAATGCCTTACATTTGTTGTCTTTGCAAATCAACCCTCAAGGCAGATTTCCCTGGGCTAGGTTAGCCCAGTGGAAAGTGTGAGCAGGAGAACTGCAGCCTTCCAGATGTCTGAAAGGTTTCTGTTCTGTGGTACTTTGGGTTAAACATATTACAAGTAACACTCAAAAGGTCCCAGTGTTAGTGAATCTGTGACATTTCAAAGGGGGTTTGCCAGCATTGTCATATTAAAAGCATTTTCAAAGCACTCCAGTGAAGGCCCAGGTGCCTATCACACCCACGCACAAGTGCCAGAAGACTTTTCTATGTCATCAGAAGTTTCCATTTCTGTAGGAATCTCTGTATATCATGGGGCTCCAAGGCAGCCAGCAAGGATTCAGCCTGGGTAACAAATGATGAATGGGAAGCTGCTGCTTCCATGTTTTTTACTGTTCGAGACACATTTTAAGGCTGAATGACAGCTCCAGGATCACACTCTGTTCCTCACACATTTTGATGAAAAACAAGACAAAAAAAGAACCCTGCTGAGTACCCTGCCAGACATGGAAACAGCTCTTCAAAAAAAGCAGCCACTGCTACTTTGAGGGCCAAGTGCCTGTTACCATTAGGCTGAGTGGGTAGAGAGTGTCTGAAGGACTCGGTACCTGGACACTGGAAAGCAGCAATAGTATTGCAGTATTACTGCTGCTGATTTATTAACTGATACTCTGATAGGCTTTTCATTAAGGTTCAGAGCCAGGAAGAAACTTATGGCCCATCATAAAGTAATGGTGAAATTCCCCTCATTTGTGCCCCCAGTATGTATTTATTGGTTTCAGAGTATTGGTGACTCAGCACCAGATGACAAAAAAAGGGTTTGCAATCTGAATTTTAGCACTGCTGGGGTAAAACTGAAGAGGGAAGAAAGAGATGGATTAGACCCTTGTACAGTTACATGCTGTGGTAGTGGACACATCTTTATGTACTTGCAGAGGCTACAACAGCAAGATAAATGACTAGGCTGTCTGGGTGCTAGTCCTAATTAAATCCCAGTGAAAACTTAAAGCCTTATTTATTGCTGTATAACTCACATATTACAGTAGCCTTTAGAAGGAAAAGAACTCAAAAAATATTTTAAAGAAAGTTAAAAATAACACATTACTAGAGATTTATGAAGAACAGCAGAAAGATATATTCTGAATTAGTGAAAGATTTTGCATAGATGTGGATAAAAGACTTTGAAACTCCAAAGAGATGTGCATATGATCATGCAGAATGTTTCTATTTTTTTAACTCGCGCACCATCTTGCTTGCCATCTCTTTCATTGATTTGTCTGAGGCTATGTAGAAAAAATACATCTATAAGAGGAATTCCTGGAAATGTGTTTTCCTATTACTGCCTGCTCAAATTGCAGTTTACAGGGCAATAAGAGATGTAATATTAATTCTTCACAATCTTTTATAAAGACATTACTTGGGGGGGTCATACTCTTGAACACCCTTGGACTTTATGGTGACAATGAGGCAGGGGATTCCTCTCTGGAACTGTATATAAACCCAATGTATATAAACAAATCCAAATGAATATAAACCCAATTTCAGTGCATGATGTCAGTGTAAGCTTTTGTCAGGAGAAGGATATTACGATTTTAACACTGCTTCTCTGGAGAACTTAGCTTGTGAAGAACAATCGTGTTAATACAGGGAAGATACTCAAAGGGACAAAACTCAGTGGCCTTCTGAAATGGACAGGGAAAGCAATGTGTCTTACCTGACAACAAATATTTCCATGCAAAGAATCAAATGTGTGAATCTGTGCTATGCTCTTAGACTGCAGGCTTCATGTCTGAAATAAATGAGATTCAGCTAAGAGTTAGACCAGCAGAAACTTATACTGGAGTTAGTTGCTTGTGTTGAAAGCCCAAGAGCAGGAAATAATTATGGGAGTGGAGGAGAAAAGTTTGTCTCCCCGGTAAGGCTTAGACACTGCACAACAGTCACACAAAGTACCTTTTTAACTGCTGTTCAGCAGATCTGCTGTTACTGATAGTGACATTAGACACTCAACATTAGACAATCAACATTGTCAAATTTGGCCATGGCCAGTATTTCAAATTGTTACTTTGATTCTACTTATCTCATTTTTCTGTTATAGACAGTATGTCCTTTAATACCAAGGTCGCTGCTTACTAGAAAATTTTGTCAAATATGTTTTGCAGACATAATTTGCATTCTTCAAGAGTTTTATTTTTAAATTCACATGTATATATATATTCAGTGCTAAATTATAGACTTGGTGATTTTAACAAATACAGACATCTCACAAAAAACAAAATTACAGTTATCTGCCGCTCTCTGTATACATTTTTCAGTGTGGTTAGAGTTTATTTTCCTGTATGTTCCCACCAGCTGCAGCAAACTAAGATCATATCAACTGCTGGAAATTTGGAACAACTTTATGTCTGCAATTAAAGGGGCAACCAATAGCTATTTTGTAACATTACAAATGCCATATACATCCAAGATGCCAGACACTTAATGGCATCAATAAAGAGTAGGTTCTATATGTCAGTGTCATGTAAATGAGATTTTCTAAATAAAGTTATTTTTCCTCCTCCCCAACAGAGACAAGATGGAGTTACACCCTTTACAAAATTTTGAAGTAGCAGGGAAGAAAGTAAATAAAAGTAGTTGCATTTGAGGTACCCCAGACAAATATTAATGAAAATATCAAACCTCCAGGAATTATCAGTTAACCACTAGTTGTCATCTGATTAGTGACTTTGAAATGGGTAAGACTGGGCACTTCATTACACCAACAGACTGATTTAGATGATAGACTGAGGCTAGATTGCATTCTGTTCTCATAAAGCTTGCAGACTTAGATAACTAAATCTTAGAGCAACTCTCCTGTTGCAGCTCAGCTATTTCTGCTTTTATTTTCAGCTTTGCTTTTAATATTACTGAAATTTGGTGCAGAAGAATTTGTGCTACCATTTCAGTAAGATTCAGATCTTGGGTGGATTGCAAAATCGTTCTAGGATATTTTCTCATTTCTGCAATACTTCTTCCTTGCAACTACTTAAAAGTAAACAAAATGAAAAGATAAATCTATTAAACATAAAGCTGGGAGTGCCCCCATGGAATGAAGTTATATGATGAGACTAGAGTTCTTTGTGCCAGGTAGTAGGAAGAGAGAGTGCCAAGTAAAGAATGAATGGTGGAAAATTGGCATTTAAATAATTGTAAAGGAAAACAGAGATTGCAATAGACTATCATTAAAATGTGGTCTTTTAAAATCAAAAGCAATTTTGACAATTCTAAGTTGGCAGGTTGTTGAAAATTACACTTGTCATCTTCTGTGGAAATAGTAGTTAATAACTCTTAGGTATTTCTGGCCTGTGGGACTCCAAAAACAAATCAGTGTGCCTAGATGAGATAGTAATGGGTGGTTCATGAAAACTGGTGCCAGTGTGAACCAATTCAGACCAGTGTGCTAATGAAAACTGTGAGTTATGCAAAAGAGTTTGTAGATGAAGGAGACTATGGAAGAAGTGAGAATGAGAACAGAGAAGCTTGGTGAGATGTATTTAACTGTCATTGGGTTAAATTGTTCTGTGAAGAAGCAGATATATGTTTGTAAGATGTACTTCTGTCTTTTCTACCCTAAAAAAAAAAGAAAAAAAAAAAAAAAGAAAAAGCAAACATAGACCTGCAAAGTATGTGTTAGCCAGCTGCAGATACAAGTTGATATATAGCCAGTTTGTGGAAGAGAGAGATGTTATGGTCAATATCATGAGCTTCATCCCTGCATGGCCCTCCCATGAACACAAGATAGGGAAGTCTGTTTCTTCTGGGAAAGTCTGGGAGGGAAAAGAGGCAAATTTTGACAGCTTCTTGTTAACTTATGGGCATAAAGAGAAGAGAAAAAGGTTAACTCTTAAGTGAAATGCTGTCATCTGCAAATCCATAGGGAATACAGTGTGTGTGTATTTCTGAAATCATTGCAAAACCATTATGTCACTCAACAGATAACCCTTGATTTTACATCAAAAACTGAAATGTTAAACATTGGTCATGTAGGTTAAATACACACAATCAAGAAAAAAAAGAGTCTGTGATGAGCCATGTACTGACCTACTTGGCAAAATACCATAGAAAATTATTCATGTGAAGTTATCTTCTCACATCAGTACATTCTATCTCTCCTTCCCTGCCTTTTTTTTTAATTTTAATGAAACAAATACATTTTGAAGGTTTTCAGTCTTTTATGTTTGTTGGTTTTTAACTGAATTCCAGCATGAAGAGTACAATTTTTTTAGTGTCATGAATATATTAGATTTTTTTTAAAGACAGGCTTTAAATATGGTCTTCAAAAACGTAAGAAACAAGCTAGTAGTAACTTCTTATTTCTGTAACTTTCTTACCATTTATGTTAGGATCCATTCAGAAGCTCCTTCTGAAGACATATGAGCACTAATCTGTGTAACCCCAAGGAGCATCCATGTTATAATGAAACTGTGGCAACCTGTGATTGCATCTGAACTTTAGGGCTCCCAAACTGGCTAGTGGCTGAGAAGAAACCAAATGTCTTTAGTCCTGCTGTTTTACAGTGCCTCTTGCCCTTAAGAGGGGCCCTTATTGCTTCCAATAGAAACTACATGGACAAGGAGCTCTACTGCTTTCTGGCAGGTACGTTAGTGTGGACAAGATGTTATCCAAAAATACAATTTTCAATTTTGTTTTGATATAAAAGTCCAAATATTCTATGCATTAATTCCTTGAATTGTATTCCTTTAATGCCATCCACAAATCTAGCAAGGTATAACATATATGAACAGAAACAACTTCTCAATCCTTTATGCAGGTGCTAAGAATTAAGAAGCTGCCACTCTTTTCTCCATCAGTCCAGCTGGTTGATGGGAGTGTACTATTTTTTTCTACTCTCTTGGACCTATCTGTGGGGTAACTGCAGACTCAGATGTAAGGCTGAAAGAGCAAACATTCTTGCAGAACTCAGTTCTCTGCTCCATTCAATTTAAATTACACTAAAATACCTCATTCATGAAAATTGTCTTGTTTGTTCTGACATGACATTAGCTGAACTAGAGCTTTTATTGGCACAGATTTTCTTGTAATTAACATTTGCTTTTGCATGGGCTTGTATCTGTTACCACTTTCCTTACCGTGGTGTGATGTAATGAAAGGATCAGTGCACTTGCCACCAGAAGATACAAAACTGGACACCTCACCAACCTTTAGTGCCCCTCTCTCTCTGTCCATTAATGTTTTTTCCAGGTTTTCATATTTGATTGTGTAAGGTGTGGTCTTGTATCTCGTGTGGTTTGTTGTAAAGGAGTTATCAGAAATGTCTGCTGATATTACATTGTTATATCATGTGTACCATGTTTTTCTTAAGAGATTGCCTTCCAGTATACAAGTGTCATTGCATATCAGAATCTCCTTGAAATTGTTAACTAAAAAGATATACAATTCCTCTATTTCCCAAACCCTGTACAGAGATATGATAGTGACATAGTGAAGCAGAATTAACTTCCAGTGTTAGGTCATCTCACTAGCTCTGGCTGGGCTACTGCTGTGCTCTAGGGCTCTGTAATTAACTTCCTGAAAATAAGACTAAATATTTCTTGCATATGTCTCCTTCACTGATATGCACAAAGAAAACTGTTAAATGAGAAAATTTTAGAAGGGTCTTTCTGACTGTCTTCGGTTCGTGCTCTTCCCTTCACAAATTGACATGTCTTCTCACACAGGGATCACCTAAACCTCTTTTTACTAAAAACTGATCCTCATTTGTGTTTCAGTGTAAGAGGATCAAGGTATTCTTGGGAATAGGTCAGTTCCTAGGGGGAAACAATCTTAAGAAACTGGCAGAAAACCTTATTCCAAATAAGTCCCTGTGCTGCCTCAGCAGCTGTTCACTTTCACATGCATTTGCTGCAGCCCTGTGCTGTGACGATGGAAAAAACTCCTTCCAGCTACAGTGGGAGGTGTTTTTCTTAAAACCCCTTGGCCCCTCACAGCATCAGGCATGTCAGCATGTCTCTGTCAGACTTTGGCCAACCTCCTGACACCGTCCCATTGGGACAGCCTCACAGCCCCTCATGGCATGGGCAAATGGGTGAGTGTGGCCAGGCAGGCACTGCTGAAGGGTTCTGGGTTTTCACGGCAGAGCAAGATCTGGCTGTAGCTGCCCAGAAGGGTGTCTGACTTGTGGATCCAAGTCCTTAAGTTGACAAGAACAGACCACCTTGGATTATATGATATGAGATCAAGAAACTTGTTTCTGTCTTGGTGGCAGTCCCTTTTGCAACTCTGCTTATGATTACAGTCTCACTGTGTTCTGAATAAGCAATGTATGACTTCTGAGTTACTGGATCAAAACACGTGGTTTTGGGGAGGGGGAAAGAGCCGCGTTTTGCAAGTGTGTATTTTGTTTTCTTTTTGTGTCTTATGCTTGGCAAATCTGATAACAGGACCAATGTATAAAGAACGCTGTGGAAAATGTTGAAGGAAACCAGCAGTTCTTGGATGAACTGGTTCTGATGCCTCAGTACAATATCTTCATATTCCTCTTGCTCTGTTTAGATAAACGTTTCCAGTCAAAAACCTCAGTCTGAAGCTTTTGCCCAGTGTGTGTTCAAATCTTGCCCAATACAGACTTTTAATTGTAAATGTTGTAACTCTGTTACTGATCAAAACTTTTGTCAAGTTTCAGAATAAGAGCTCATCTTTAGTTAGTGCGCGTTTCAAAGGAAAGTATCCGGGCGTAGCAAAGATCATGCATGCGAATCAGCGAATTCATGAGGAACAGATGTCACTTGCAGTAAGACATAAGAGTAGGCACTTATGTTTTGAATTATTTAAGCATATGAGAGCAAAGAACAACGAAAAAATTAAAAAAGAAAGCATTTTTGCTGTGTTAGTCCAGACTGTATGTCCTCAGAGTCATTTAAAATCATGCTAGGAAAGATTAACAATAAGCTGTTGTTGGCAGTAGGTTTTTACTTAGAGACCCCAACCAAGATCAGAGTCCTTCTGTGCTGGGTGATTTGCATATATCTGGTAAGAGTCCGTCCCTATCCACAGAAATCTGTGATTCAAAAGCAGATGGTGAAATGGTTATTCACACTAGGGGTGCTTTACAGGGAGATGCGTCCTGACTTGCTCATGGTATGGTTTTCTGCTCCCTCTGAAGCAGCACCGTAAGAAGGGAGCATCTCAGAAAACATCTCCTAGTGTCCTGCTGCCCTATACAAGGAGAAAATAGTTCCTCCATGTTCAAGATGCTGCTGCACCCACACGTGTGATGACTCTGCTCAGTGTCATGGGGGTGAAATGGTGCCCACTGCTGCCCTGCGTGCTGCCCCAGCTTTCTGCGGGCCGAGCCACCATGATTTCTCTCAGACGTTTCAGCTGAAGTGATACACCTGCTAATTTCATAGACTGACCCTCAGTTGTCAGGTACAAAGGAACAATACGTATGTCTATCAGCTAGGAACAGAGGGCTGTAAAGCTGGAGCATAAAATGAGAAGAGATAATCTTGATAAAAATCACCAGGGTTGATCAACTTGGTCCCACTCAAGTCCAATGAGTGTTGCACCTGCTGCTTTCATTAGGGACACGGTTTTTCACCCAAAACTACTTTTTAAGAAAGGAAACATGATCAACACTACTGACTACAAAATGAGTCAGGCTAAGGTATTAAAACTAAATGAACATGTACATATATAAACTAAAAAATAACCTGTAAACTATTAAAATATAAAATAAATAAACTCTCTCCAAATCCCTCTGTGCATATAACAAGGACAAACAATGTACAGGGATAACTTCTTACTTTTGCTTTGCCTTTTACCATCAATATTTTCATGAAGACTGTCTAAGACCTTGATTAAATTTGAGAAGCAAACAAATGTAATAAGCATACATCTGATCCTATCAAAATCAAACAGGATATTCCCCTCTGTGGTAATAGGATTTTTTATAAAAATCCTGATAGTTCTTAATCGGGATTAGGTTTAAGTAGGAAGGCTTTCTAATACCAGAAATTAGATTATTTTTGTGGTCTTTTTCTACTATGATTTTTATTCCCCAAATACACATTCTGTTAAAATAACAGTTTATATAATGAGCTAAAAAATTACTGAACACATCAAAGCTATATAATATATGGAATAGACATGCTCCTCTAAGATAAAACTTTTTCAAACTGATTGGAAAAATTTATAGTGCTGTAAATCTATGCCTAACACATTACAGCTGTAGTTACTTCAAAATTAATTTTGCCACATCTTATAATATAAATAATTGATATTCTAGAAGTATAAACTATTCAAAACACTGTATTCAAAAAGGAGTTATTTTCCTTTTTAGTTTCATATGCACAATGTGTATAGAGTGAAAAGATAAACTGTGAGTCAGAAAAATTATAGAGAATATTACAGTTGAGAGTTGCATAGGAAAAGTCCATCTCAAAAGCCCAGTACATCTGTTAAGCATAACTCATGAAGTATTTTGTAGACTTGTTAGACTCATTCATTGCTCATTGAATAAATCAAAATAAATCTTAAACTTTCATGGGAGCAATACTAGTACTTATACAGCTAATGCATATTTTAGGCTGAGATGTAAACTGTCATTTATGTATTTAGAAAGACATATTTAACTATTTTGTGGCTGTTTCCATGAATTCTGTAATCGGTTTTATTTCTTTATTAATAAATTCAAGGATAACAATTCTAGTATAGCAAACATCTTTCCAAAATCTACCTCTTTGCATTAGTATTTGCTGTATCCAGATACCAAGGAAAATAAGTTCTGCAGCAGTTTTTCTCTGGTATGATTGTTAAAGTGCATACTTGGTTAATAGTTTTGGAGGAAATTTGGATGTTTGTCTAGGCACAGATATTTGTGTTTTGCAGAATAGGCAGATGCAGGTGAATGTTCCTTTGTGTAAGATCAGGTGTTGTCTTCCCAGGGAACCAAACGTGCAGGGAAGTCAAAAGGGAAAATGGACATGTGAGTCATGAAACTAGAATTTTTCTGTAAGATTTTGTTACAAATGCTTACCATTCTTCACCAAGTCAACTCCAAACAGTTGTCACTTTTAAAAACAGTCAGGCATGTTTTCCTGTGTGGAAAAATAACCCAAAAGATAATTCGAGTTTTTGTCCTGATTTCATATCAGGATGAAGTGTTTCAATAATGGAATTTCCTGTGTGATGAAAATGCTGTTTTTCTGTCAGTTCTTTTTAGAAATCTTCCTCTGAATCTCCCAAAACAATATATGCAAGCAAATACTGCTGAAGAAAAATCCAGCTACACTGTTTACACCAGCAAGAAAGTCAGCCCATGATATCTGCACCCTCATTTACCACAGACTAAAGAGAGAACATACTTTTAATGTAGTGTTCAGTCTCAGTTACTAGCCAGAAGAGGATTTTTTTTTCATGACAATGAGTAATATCTTAAAGAATATTTCCTGTAGACTCTTGACTTTAATCTGCTCTGTTTCTTATCTTCCTTTTCTTTGAGGACTACTCTGACATATTCAGTGGTTTTTAATACTGTGATATCTAATTCTTTGTAAATGTACTATTTGTTTTACTGTGTGCAAGAACTTTGAGATATTTGGATGAGAACAACTCTTGAACTGTGAAATAATATCATGTGATCTAATAACAGATTACTAATTCAACTATATTGTGACTGGAAATGAATCATAATACTGAGTAAGCAAGATTTTAAACTCATTAAAAAAGATTGATTTCCAATTCCTATGAATTTACTCAGATGAAAATATGAAGTATTCCAGAAAGAGATTGAAAGGTGTAACATCACTTAACTATGCTCTTCCATCAATAAGATGCCAGATGTTTTCCGTTCATTTCAACCTATGAGATTGGTAGAGTTGCACCTAACATGATTTTGAAAAATCTTCCTCTATTTCATTTTTTAAATTTGTCTCATTTAGTCCATGTAAGCTAGTTTTCGCTGAAGACATGCAGTGAGTTAGGAAGAAGAAAAAAAAGATACTAACTCAAACTTAAAAGTCTTTGTTTTTCTTCTATTATAATCTTCATCCTCAGTTACTAGCTGTTCTTATTAGAGACTTCCTTATAAACCAGTGAACTATAATAGTGAAATGTAATTTCTTTTATTTCGTATAACATACCCATCTATCTTTAAACATGCCCTTACTTTTAGTTTGTTGGTAATGTTGGTGGCCATGCAAGTTTGGAGGACACTTTCTCATTTTCAACCATATGTTGAATTCTTACCTCTTATTACATGTGTATTAATTCAGTGGTAGTTTTATTGTTCAGAGGTAGATTTGTTGTTCTGTTATTGTGAGAAAATGAAAATAGTTCTTTATTATGAGCATTTAAATTAAATTAATAAAAACACTGGCATCATTTTTGTGTCTTTGATTAACTGAAAAAAAGAATTGGTTTAGAAAATTAGATCCAGCCAATGACATGGTGCATAGTTTAACAGGGAAGGTAAAAGGAGATAATCTACCTAAGATCTACATGAGAATAAAGTTTAGGAAGCAACAGTAAGAACAAAAAAAAAAAAAAGAAGTGGTTTGGTGCTGTCTTTATGTCCATTTTTTAGTGCCTCAGAGACGGGGTGCAGAGCATTTGGTGGTGCAGTTTCACTGAATGCATGAACCTGCATCATGGCCCAGGAAATCACGTTTTAGCAGACTCCATGCCTGCTACAAATAAGGCTAGTAAACAGAAACCATTATCCTGTATTTCTTATACTCTCTCTACAAGATATATTTTTTTTTCTATTGTCTTTTATCTACTTGAGAGCATTTCCTTACACTGCCTAAGAAGTGCTCTACTAAAATGAAATGTTTGTATTTTAGGCCTACCAATGGGATAGTTTGCAGGAGAAACGCTTCCTAATTTCTCTACAGGGCAAAGCAGACTTTACAAGCTAGTGACTTTTATGTACTAGGAGGTGGTTTGAGAAAATATGACCAAATAAAGTAAAGGCAATGTGAGCATAGATGAGTGCAGAATGGCTTCTGTGATCAACTGTGTGAAGAAAAACAAAAGGGAAGAGTGAAACTGAGTGACTATGCCCTTTTGCAATGAAAAGAAAGAGTTGATATAAATCAATGAAAAGACAGAGTTGATAAAAATATTTGCCACTTTTTTGGGGATCAATTTTCAGGATTCTGGGTTTTGTTTGTTTGTTTGTTTGGAAAGAATAAGGTTTATTCAATGCTGGCTCATCACAGGTAAATAAAAAGCTTTTAAGAGTACCGATAGCAGTTAGTGATAGATTTTCCTATAGGCGATGTCAAAGACCTGGGGCATTTGCAATAAAAACAACCAGCTTCTGTGTCACCTCATATTTTCTTCAATATCTGACTTTAATTGCAATTATGGTCTTCAGTCTGATTTTGCGCTCATCCATGAAAACCCTTTCCTTCCTTTGAAAGATTTTCTGCCTACCATGAAATAGGTAGAAGAAAATGTCAGGTGTGCTCACTGAACATTTGTGGCCTGAAGAGCAAAAGAGACCATTTTGTAGCTCACTTTATTTTCAAAGCCATTCAGTAAGATTGCATTTAACAGTTTTTGACATGACACCTTTGTGAGCTCCATGATGATGATGAGGAGGAGACATGTATTGTCATCAGTATATGTAGACACGAATACTAAATATCCACTGAGCAAAACCAGCTGTTTTTCAGCTGACTTATCAAACCCTGTTCTTTCTCATGTTCAGGTCAGATTCATATGTGCGTGAGTGCTTGTGTAGACTAAGGTCTTTAATAATGAAGTACACAATTGTAGTGCTTTTTTTTTTTTTAACTTATGTATCAACATCCATTATTTTGAGGAATTCCAAAGAGCTTTGCAGTACAATGATAAATGTTGAGGCAAAAGTGCTCGTGTATAATTTTAAGAGTCTTCTGCAATCCCAGCAAATTCCTGAAGCCATTGATATATCTAGACCTGGGAGTGTTTCACTGTGTTCTTTACTGGGTGGATACATGCATATGCGTATTTATATGTCTATATGTAACTCTACATATATGTACACACATATACTTGCATACCCACACATGTGTATATATGTATGTGTGTATACTTGTACTCACATCTACATGTACACATACGCACATACACATGCATGTGTATGTAGGCTTCTCTGTGTGTATGCGTATCTGTCTGTCTATTTGTCTGTTAGTCCAGGAGGAATACTTCCATCTTTAGTTGCTGGCCTCACATTTAGAAACCTTCTCTGTATATAACAAGAGTGATTGGAAAGGGTCTTCAGAGAAAAATGCCAAAGGTAAAGGGAGGGAGGGAGGATAATTCAGAGATTTTACTAGTAGAATTGAAAACGACAACAGCAGCATACCCATTGGTAGTGCTGACCTAATGTAAAATACAACTCATGAGAGAGAGAGACCTCCACCTTGAGAAAGTTGTTCTGGTCCATTCTGTATTTGTAATTCCATGCTTACTCAGTCTTAATTTTCTCTGCTGGTTTCTCCATTTCCCTTTGGTTCCTCTAGCTCCCAATAACTGTGCTCAAGCACTTCTGTTTAAGATTTCCACAATATTCTGGATCATGAAAGGCACTACTGAGTCTGGCTTATAACACTCAGGAAAATCACTACTCTACAGATCAAGTAGATTGCCATCTACTTAGGTGAAGGAGTCAGCTTATAAAATGGAAAATTGCTAAATAGCCAAGTTAAAATAGTCTGATGGTGATCTGACCCGGATATTAACTTCAGGAAAATGTGCTATAATATCTTGCTATAGGTAAGCTGTCAGTGGAATATGAACTTACTTGAGTGTTTGTGACTACTGTGAGTTACTGTTACCCTCTTCTCTTAGCATTTGGCAGAACAGACTCAAAGATTAAGATCAGGTAGTGAGAGTTATTTTGATAATTTTGCTCAAGACAATACTGACGTTTTACAATTAGAATTGAGATAGACATTCAGAATGTTCAATGGAAACTGTAAAAGCTTTTGACACTTCTGCAGTCCATAAAGCATTGAAACTAGAAACATTACTGTGCCATAAAGAGTTTTAAATGAGTGGTGCTTTGGGTTTTCCCAAAGGTTATGCTTTGCCTTGTCGCTGGTCAAATTCCTTCTGGAAACTAGATTAATTAAAACTGGCATGTAAAATAGGTTTAGCCCCCTTTTTTTAATGTTTTCAAAACAGCCCTGAAATAACAACTTATCGTATACACCTCTTTCCTGTGTATGAAGTCATGTTATATTCAAAAGCCAGGATAGACTTTAATAAATGTTTGCTCCTGTTAATAAATAGCACATGTTCTTTTATGCATGTGCTCACTATGTGAAAGGAGTTTTCACCTCTTGATAGAAAGTTACAAGTGTCTGGTAGAAAATTTAAGGCAGTAAATTAGAATTTTTTTCAGAAACACCTGAGAACTCTTTGGATCTTTGAAATCATAAGAATGACACTTAGCACTTCTATAAACTTTTATATTTCTCCCAGTCACTATATAAGCATGCACAGATATATTTCTTGCCTTTATTAATATGTTAAATCAATACATTTATTAAATTGCAATAATATGCGTTAAAATTCATCATTAACACTTCAAAAGGAAGCACTTGAAAGCCAGAAAAGTGCCATCAGGAGGGATGCCTGCTTGGATGGCTACATTAAGGTAGAATCTGAGACAGTGGATTTACCACAGTACCCAAGGAAGTCATTAGCCTAACACCAGGCTTCCTTTTATATCCATAGTCCCCAGGTTTTGAGAGGTGGCAGCCAGTAATGGAAAGTAAACCACACTGGTCTGTTCAGCATGTTAAAATTTTCAAGTTCTCCCCTTCCTCCCCCACCCCACCCCA
>NW_010237411.1:0-2682 GCF_000690775.1 Eurypyga helias | reverse complement strand
GCCCTTTGGGAAGTGTTTCAATCCGACCATCCGAGTCGATGGTGATATGTCACGAGAACGTGAGCTTTGGAGATGACAGTGCCTGAAGGCTCGGTGGCCTCTCATTTGTGTCCCCTTTGGTATCTGCTTCAGGGCTGCGTAAGAATTGCCGCTGCAGCGCAGGGGCTTTTTCCCTCCTTTCTGACTCTGTTTCAGTGCTGTAGCATTGTAATTTACCGTACTGAGTTTGCTTTCAGTGGGCGGTCTTTAAAGAACTGTTTCATCTGCACTCTGAATGTATTATGCACATTAATACTGTAGAAAAGACTGGCATAATTCATCCTGCAACAGTTAGTGACACCTCTCTAAAATGGTTTAAATCATTAACTGCATGCTGACGTAGCACCTAATTCACCTTGCTTTCCTACTTTATGTATTACACAAGTTTGTTTCCTTGGACACTCATTTACATTTACTTGACGGGCATCTAGAAATGGGTCTTGGAGAGGGAGAGCCTATAATTTACACTGTCTTGTGCTCTCCTCATTGTGTCTATCTCCAGTCAGACTCGTAGAAACCGGTACCTATGGCACCTTTATTCAGTGAAAGAACTTGCAGCAGGGATGAATTTGCCTTTTGAAGACCTTTGCCTGCTGTATGGCCACGCGCCACCTTTCACTTAGTGTTTCACTTACTCGTGACCACCGAGTAGGTCTTGAACTGCCTCGTGACAGAGGGACCAGGGTGATAGCAGTGGGCAGCGTGCTGCCGTGCCTCTAACCCGCCCCTCGTCCCTTGGTTTGCAAACACATCAGGTTTACGATCAACCATTTCCTAGCAAGCGAGTCTGAAAATTTAACGGACCGAAGAGGAGTCCTGTGCAACGTTGAGGATTAGCTCTGAGTTTGGCCTCGCAGCTGGTGGGTACACTAGGGCAAGAAGGTGTTGTGATAGCGGGTAGGAAACGCTTGACAAACACTAGAAACAACACAGAGGAAATGAAAACAATAGGCCAGGCAAGAGAGGAAAACAGCACAAAACAAACCGTGTGATTTTTGAGCCAAGGGACAGCTTTGCTCAGCCCAGCTCTGTTCTGCGTTCACTTACTGGCTTTTATGCTCTCTTTTCTACACTAGCATGGTTCTGGGCTCCGAGGCGCTCGCCCACAGCACACCCATAAAAGTGCAGCCCAGATCTAATCCAGGCGGGAGCACTGGTGAAAGCACGGACTCGGCCAGTGTTTCTTCATCTGAGTTTACTCCCAGCGAAAGCGATGCCATCTGCGTCACTCCCGCCGGAACCCCTGACAGCCCTCAGGAAGAGGTATGGTCTGGGCCTTGCTGCTCAGCTTGGTTCTGCAGGGGCGGTGGGTGTGCGGAGCAGCGCTGCTGCACCTCCTGCCCGCCGCTCGCTCTTGGCAGGGACAGCCGGCGCCTGACCCAAAGGCACTGAACCTTCGTGCCAGGAATCCCTTAGTTTGCAGCAAAGGCAAAGCACAGCACCCCGCACATGGGCAGCTGGGACACCCCACGGCAAAAGGAGTGTGACGCTGAAGCTGCAAGTGTTCTGCGGAGAGCAGGGGGCCGGGTGTGCGCGGTCACCACCCGGAGAAACTCTACAGGGGTAAAGGCTCCCAGAGGGAGATCCACAGGGATGTCTTTTCCCTAGGCAGACTCTCCCCTTTTGAACTAAATTGCATTAAGTGTATCGTTGAAGCCCTTTTTAGGGCTGTTTTGCTGGGGTGTCACTTTGGTGTTTTGCTTATGGATATTTTAAAGGGGATTGTACTCAATGTTCTTAAAGCAAATGAAGCCCGAGGTCCCAGCCCCCTAATGCAATGGTTTGAGCTGTTCAGCTGGAGCAGCTGTTACAGTGATGTCCAGAGGCGAGGGGCAGAGGGAACATGCTGAGGCAAAACCCTGGGCAGCGGGAGGAGGAAGGGGACAGTTCCCAGTGAGGACAGAGCATTCCAGGAGAAGCGGCAGCAGGGAGGCAGGCTGTGTGCTGTCACTCACGGGCAGACCCCACCAGGAGCAGGGCCCCTGGTGCCCTCGGCTCTTTCCCAGCTGGCCCTGTCCTGGCTGGGGGCCCACTACCCGGATCCTGCTGGTTGTCTCTGCTGCCACCCCTGGCCTGCTCTGGCTGAGGCAGGGCCAGGGGCAATGAGTGCTCATTAAAATGGTGACATTAATCAAGGAAAGCTCCCTTGATCTGGAGGAAAGGAACGCCACCGCCAGCCCGCTCCCCAGAGTGCAGGTCACGGCGCTTTTGTACATGCCTTTTGCTTTCTCAAGTTGTTCCTCCAGGATGACACGCACAGATGAACAGAATGTCCGGCTGACGACAGGGTTTTCCTTTCTTTTGTTGTGTAGCTCTCCGACTCCTCCGGGTCCTCCACCACGGACACACCTTCCTCAGGGGAACCATCTGTTATCTCATCCCCTCCGCTGCCACTCTCCGGCGACAAGCCCGACAGTGACGAGCCTTCCGACGACAGGCGTTCTGACAACGAGCCCTCTGATGCTGAGCCCTCCAAGGACCGGCCCCTCAGTCACCAGCCTTCCAGTGACCAGCCCCCCATCTCTGTGACACCCCTTATCCCAAAAGAACTGTCTCCCATTCCCAACCTGCAGAACAACAACACATGTATAATCCGGATCAGCACAGAAGATGACAACGGCAACGTGTACAAGAGCATCCTGG
>NW_010237410.1:0-11499 GCF_000690775.1 Eurypyga helias | reverse complement strand
GCACTTGGCCTTGCTGGACTTCATGAGGTTGGTACAGGCCAAGAGCATCAGCCAACACACCTTACACTACCCACATCCAACAGAAGTTGGGTTTTTCTTTGCCCCTGCCTGTTTCTTGATATCAGCCCTTTTGGTTAGTTGATCTTCAGGAGTGGCACGTGCCCTCCTCCCCCCTGCCTCCACCCAAGCACTCACCACACCAGCAAAATCTCTTTTTCCCAGCACCTCCTGCACGATTAGGCTTTGCTAACATCTCTAGTGCCCTTCCTTGTTCTTTACACCACGTTTCTTTTAAAACAGGAATTTTCCCACATGCTTCAGTGATTACGGGGTCTCACAGAATGCCATCCTGCAAGGTATTTCAGAGGGTCAGCAGGAGGGGCTGCACAGCCCAGCCCCCTCAGCCGTACTGGGAGCACCTCTGCATAAACAGGGTTTAAAAAGGGTCAAAAGGCTACTTGGCAGCAAGGAGTGAGGGGGAAAATGTGAGAAACATGGTGGAAGGAGGCTCATCTTGACCCAGATTTTTTTTCCTGCTATTTTTTCTCGCTGTCCTGTTGAGGCGAGGATTGAGTGAGCAGCTGGGTGGGGGCCTGGCAGCTAGCCACGGAAAACCCACAGAGATTGACCTGCAAAAGCATCCTCCCAATCCAATCAAATGTAGCAGAAACCCTGCTAGAGCTTAGAATTTGCTGGCACACGAACAAGGATTAATAAATGAGGGTGTGACTTTGAGAGGCAAAAACTATCAGTCTCTTTCAAGAACTACCACAGCCCTTACAATACCCTGAAAAAAAACACTCAGTCATCACCCTCGAGTACACCATCCACCAGCAGAGGATCCTGCGTAGCCCCACAAGGGATGAGTCAGGAGTTTTGTCAAGTCATCACTACAGACCAGGCAGCCAATTTTTCCCCTCAACCTCCTATTTCCTTTACCCAGTTCTCACCAGGAGCAACAGAGGAGACAAACATCATAAGCCTTAAGGGAGAAGATACTAATAATGGCTTTTAAAGATGAAAGAGAGATGTTCCAGCTTCTCCACTTGTAAAAGACTTAATGGTTTGTAAAAGTATTGATAAGGAATAGCTGTTGAAGTTGCTACCACACAAATTCTTAGCAGACGACGTGTAATAGTGTTAGAAGAAGCTGGCATTTGAGGAGTAGATGAAGAGAGCTGATGTTGTCAGAACAGAAAATAACAGAGACACCAGTAATGGGTTCAGTGATGCCAGAGGGTACATTGCTGTGGCCTTCAAGGCTCATGAAGAAAGCTGAATAAAAGGTTTTCTTGGGCAAGCCAAGTTGAAAGTTCAACTTTATAAAGAAAATGTTCATACTGAGGTATGAAAATAAAAGTCTGCAGGAGGTATGCCTACAAGACATTTGTATATGTTTAATGTAAAATCTAGGTCAAGAATAATGGAAGGCAGCACAATTAAAGACAAAAAGTGCCCAGCCCAACGCTGGAACCTATTCTGCAATTAATTTTAATGGTGTCTGGATTAATGACATGGTGGCTCTATCTACATATGCTGTGACTATGTTTCTGCTTCCAGCATAAAGAATAAATCTGTATATTCAACTGTATATAATCTGTATATCCAGGCTCAAAGCCTGGATGAGGCTTTGAGCAACCTGGTCTAGTGGAAGGTGTCCCTGCCCATGGCAGGGGGGTTGGAACTGGATGGTCTTTAAGGTCCCTTCCAACCCAAACAATTTCACGATTCTATGATATACTTTTAAGCTTGTGTGCATGACTAATTTAAATAGTGCAATGTATACAGACAAAAAAATAAAGGTATTTTTTCACTTAGAATTTAAGACCACAGTATTACTGGCCAAAAAGTTATTTATTAGTACTGTTCAGCTTTTCTACCTGCTTGACAGCAGAGATATAACTTGGATTTACATTACTGGATAAAAGGTACAAAAATTCCAGAAATAAATATTGTGAGTAGCAAGTGACTTGTCAAAAAGCCTGTCTGCACAGATTACAAGCATGCTGGAGGCAGTCTCTTTGCAATAGAACCAGACCATTTCTGCATCTTCAGAACAGAAGTAAATGCACATCCAGTTCAAGTTCTTCCTATGACACTGACAGACTCATGACTATTGATTTTTCTGAGATAGAACAGTGTAGTACTTGCATGACTCAGTTCATGTGGCACTGCTGAAAGCTTGACAAATACATTTTGCTACTCAGCACAGCAAAATAAAGGTACAAGTTAAATTCAGAAGTTCCAGTTTTGGGTAGGGTGAAATGTTTTATATGTGCTCTACTGTGCTTGCAATATTCCAAGCAGTATTTTTCTTACAAATTTTGACAACAGTAAATACTCTCTTCCCTTATCGGGACAGATTTAACACTGTAACGGCTGGATAGCCTAAAAAATGCCCAAACTCCTCTGAGAAAACAGTGTTATGCTACTGATACAGTCAGGTTGGGTTTCCTGAACACAATCTGTTTCTACCCTGTCTCCAAGGATGTACACCAGTTAGCATCATGCGAAGATCTGGTCTGAAACACATGCAGAGCAGAGACTCAAAGGACATACATGACACACTAAGGATTACTGAGGTGTCAGACAGTGCTCATCATGAGGTTCAACCAACCCTGCACAGGGCCACAAGCTGGACACTGGTGGGGACACTGAAAGTGTAAGGCAACAAATTAGATTACTGGAGGCAACACTGCTGCTGAAATTTCAGAGAAAACCAAAATGTATCCAGGTTCAACAGAGAGGGAGAACAGCAGAGTTTTACCCAGCAGACTAGTTTAAGGAGTCTACATAAATCCTGGCCAAAGTTCCCTTAATGAAATGACTGTAATATTTTAGCGAGGATTTGAGTTTGTTTCAAATCATCTATTTCATTGTTCCTTTGCAGCAAGTAGTTCATCACTTTTCTCAGATCTCCTCACCCACAAATCTCTATGTCTCACGAAGAGCTATCTTTGATCCCATTTTATAAATAGGGAAATACACACACACCAGATGTGGTTCAGAGTGATTCTACAAATTCACAGATCAGTAGGAGAATCGGTGAAAAGCAGATACTCTCCATTCTTTGCCAATGTCAAAATAGCAATGTTTAATTGTATGCCTACTTGACACAGGATGCAGCAACAGAAACACTGAAGATCACTAAATTAATGACTTTCAGGTCTCCTTCACTCTGAAGTTTGAAATGCCAAATAGGAGCTGAAATACTGAACGAAAACTGCAATATTGAACAGAGGAGCAATTACATTAAACTGGCATCTTAAATATGCTGACCTCAGTGATTATAATATCAGCATTTCTTTTTGCTCCTGCTAGGCCTGGAGCACCAAGAGCCGAGAAGAATGGAGATGAATGTTTTCTTGTGCACCACCCATAGGATTATTAAAATTTATATTAATAGCCACTGAGCAGTCTGTGGAAGTTAACAGACATGACTGAGGTCACAAACAGAAAACATTTGTCTCTTAGAAATACTTGTGTAATGCTCATTTTTCCCCACTTAAACTTTAAATCCAACGGGAGCAGGAATAAAAACATAGTGGCATCTCAGAGGACTCAAATGGGGTATTCCATTTTGTCTATTTCAAAACAGGGGAAAACCCATCCTTTTTGCACTGAACTTTTATCAGGAAACATGGGATTTCAGCAAAGCTATTTTGATGTTGCTCTTGGATTGTCAAAATTCTATTTACTTGTATTTTAAACAGTATCCAAAGTTGTACTTCTCCTGGTACCCATTAAGGGTAGGGGTAACAGTATCCACTACAGGTTCAGGAAGGCTGTAGCACAACTGAGAACTGAAGTGCCCATGAACAGCAGTGTCAGCTGCTTATTTACCCTTTCCAGGCACAATGGGAGACAAAACTTCTCTGTTATTAAAACTATCTATATATGAAAAAAATCTTTGGCCCAGGTATAAATAAATTTTTACCTACTCAATTTTTTTTCTTTTTTTCCCCAATTTTCTAATGTGTGATTCTCCTAAAACTGAAGGAAGGGGGAATAGAATCTGTTAACAATGGTTTTATAGGAGCTGTGAACCAACCTCCACATACCAAGACAAAAGAACACTAGCAACTACTTCTACTTAAATATTGTTTTAATTTTCACTTCACAGCTGTAGTCACTAAACATTTTTGCACTGCATAACAAGCTACTATTATAGGAAGTAAAATACTAATTGAACAGTGAGTTAGAGGCTCAGTTAGATGAGGCATTACCAAGATTCTTCTGTGCCTTTACATGGACACCATCGTTTGCCTTCATTATTCCCGATGTTTTCACGTGGTTCATGGTATATGGGAGGATCAAGATATGAAAGCAGCCTGTTCAGTAACCAACCTGGAACAGCCTCTATCTCAACCCTTGTAACATTCTTCCACCAATTCCCAAAGGATGCCTTGTAGCACTGAAGCAATCATTTCAGGTCATAACAAGATAAAGAACTTTAAATAACTTTTCACTTTTTCCAGTGAGAACATGATTTATGCTCTTAAAATTAAAGACTTTTGTACAAAGTTCTTTAAAGAACTGTTTTTAATTACGTGTTTCAAAACTGAGTTATACAAAACAATTCTACTACTTATAGCCAGTAAATATATTAAAAACTTAAGAGACCAGGAAACAAATAAGCAGACTAGCCTAAAACTAACTTGGGTGTTTTCTGGAAAAGCATATCATGAACAATTTGTCCCTTGTGACTGAAAACAAAGAGAGAGAAGAAAAGGGGTAAAGAAAATGAGTTTAAGCAAGAAACTGTAACACGCCTTTTGATCTTGCATGCAAGCTGAAAATGAGAAAAAGTTTCAATCATTCAGTCTCCAGCCTTATTTAAAGATCAAAACAAGCCTGAGCAGCTTAAAGCCTTACTTGATTAAAAGAAAATCTATGCACAAAGAGTTAATTGAACAGCAAGTGGGACATTCTTTCTTGCAGCTTTGCCAAAATGATAGAAACATCATTATTTATAAACTGTCCTGTATTCCACAGAAGACAATCAAGGTGCACTTTGCAAAAGGTTTTCCTCAGAGCCTACCATTTCTTTTCAAATCTTCTATTACCTACCTGCTACTTTAAGAACTCCAGGTTGAGTTTTAATAACTTGATAAATTACATATATGAATCAAAATCTTCCAGCTATTTAGAGACTACATATAGTACATATCCTCAAACAAAAATTGAAAACAAGTGGCTCAAGATATGTACTAAGGAAAGCCTTTTTTACCTACAAAATTCAAAATACCAGTGATAAAGTTCTGCTGCAATACAAGAGTCTGTCTGAATGTGTAAAGCTTTTGCTGAGACTACATAAATTCTAGTCCGTAAGTATTCTCAGCAAGTGAATCCATTTTTCCCATTCCTTTGAAGATGCCACCGAGCTAGCACACATCCAAGACTGCTTAATTCAGAGGGAATATCAAAGTGTCATTCTTTTGACTACTTGTAAGTCATGTTACTATGATTCACTGTATATTGGACTAATAATTTAGCAGTTCCTAACAAAGTGTTAAACATTCGAAAATGCTTGAGGGCACAGTAGATTAACAAATGAGATAAATGAAATAGATGGCATTTAAGTAAAGATTTCTGTCTGTTGCCCATATTCTAACCATTTAAAGTATCTTAACACATTATATATTACACTGCTTTCAATTAAGTATCCTGATCCGCATCACAATCCACATCAGATCAGAACTAATTTTGATCTTCAATTACGTACGCAAGATCCAAAATCAGATTCGCTGTCTCCACAGCTACTTGAAGGCCACTACACTTTGCAGCAAAACAGTCTAATGCCAAAAAGTCAGCGACCCTTACCGAGGGCTCTTCAGGGCAGCCTGAAACAGGAGAGCCACACTGGCCTCGCAAAAGCCTCCAGCTGAGATTCTCAGTGTTACCATTAATCCCACAGCCACATTTTGAAACTAAATCTGACCAATTTGAGACAGAGGAAAAACCTGACGGAACAAACCAACAGTGTCCATAAACCATGTCTGTAAGAATTTCTCCATCATCATGATTCAGAGAGCAAGCTACAGACTCCAGGGAACGGCAAAAACCATCAGCAACCAATTGGTATTGCGTCCGAGAACAATCTAGATCTTTAAAACTGCTGGTAGACAGACTACAACTCTAAAAAACAAAACCAAAACCAGGAGAACAGAAAATTAGAACACTTTTACAGAAATAATTTTAATCAAACTTATATTGTATTGTTGCCTTTTTTTAACAGATGTTTTGGTCCTAACTAAAAAAATTGTTCATGTGATGATTATTCCACAATAAGAAAGATTTCTACACAAGCCAAAGCACAGTTCTGCACGACTATCTATCGCTGTAAAAATTCCACACGTTTTTATTTTAACACTTAAGCAAGCACTTGCTATAATAGATACCTAAAGATAGATTAACAAGTACAAATACAGTATTAACAAGCCGGAAAGATGTAATTAGCACTGAGTGCTTCAAATAGACCCCTTTGTTTTATATTAGTACTTAGACAACAAAAATGCAACATTAATCTAGAAAAATCTAGCAAAGACAAGTGTTTTAATTATAGTAGTAATTCTATATAACTTCTTGTTTCCTAAGAATATTAAGCAGCTTTAAAAAATCCTTATGTTTTACATACCTTGTGTCTTATGTACGAAGCCAAGTGAGTTTCTGTGCAGCCACCTCCTAACAATGCCAAAGGTTCCTTGATTGTTAACTGTAACACATGTTCTGCAGTTTCACAGGTGCGCTGAAAACCACACGAATTGGTCGTTAGACATACCATGATTAACAGGATTTGCCCCCACTGAAAGAACTACTGGGATAAAATTCTCAGTAGTTTCTGGTACAGGCTTCCTAAACTTGAATTACATGTGGATATAAAGCTGCTGAGTGATTTCCAAAACCATGCTGACTTAATGAGAAATTACCTTTATTTGTCCACACTCAGTATGGAAAAGCAGAAATAAAAAAAAAAGCACCGTATTTTTAATTCTTTTAGCAAAACAGGGGTTTATATAAAAGTCAATCAGTATCAATGACATTTCTGGAGCAATTATTGAATGCAAAACTATGTTTGACCACTACTGCTGCTGGGCTTTTGCTGGGCAATTTTTTCCTTATGCTGTCATAGAACTAAGTAATGAGAATGAACATGTTTATCCAGCGCTAGCCTCAAGAACAGGTGAAAAACGTTTCTGTCTCTAAACAACTTCCTGTATTAAAAATAGAGGCATTAAATAAACATGAGCACTTCAAAGATTTTTGAATTCCAGAAACAAGGGTGTTCGAGTTGCTTTCTGCAAACTGTATACCTAAACTCTAGGCTCCATTTACATACTGAAAAATCACTTCTCTAAACTCACTGTATCTGTATTTCTCATTACTTTATTTTTCTATTAAAACTATGACTCTTCACGAAAGACTTCCATAAAATTTGCCTACCTTCAATTCATCCCATGCAGTTTCATTTCTGTTACAGAGTATCAAGCTGCAGACAACTGCCTCGTTCGGAATTAGATGCACAAAGCGTTTTGAAGCCAAACTCTCCACGCACACATCTTTCAAACTTCCGTAGCAACTAGGTGCCAACAAGTCTATAGAGGCGATAGGCTTTGAACCTGTGCAATCGAGAAAAGCAGAGAACAGCAAGTATTACTGCCATCAGAACGGCTCTGTTGCATTTCATAACGCACAAACTATTTTCCTCTTGGCTTTTTAAAAGATACATAGTCTTCAAAACCTAACACTTCAATCTACACAGGAAATTATGAACAGAACCCAATGTTTTCAAAATGCAAGACACCTTTTTGTTTTAAACTAATTGTTTTATTCTCATGAAGTAAGAGTCTGAAAACAATTACATTTGCAAACAGTTACTATAATTGGGTATTCCTCATGCAGCAATCAGTAATCAGATGTGCAGCGTGTCATCACTAGAGTCTGCAAAAGACCAGCCTGGCCTTGAAGAATGTCATTCTTTCCAAAGAAGTCACCTCTTGCTAAGGTAGGATACAGACAGAAGTAAGGGAATCCTTACTCTGCAGTGACACCAGCCAAGACAGGTTTTCACTGAGATCAGCGTTAAGGACAACTGATTAGCACCGACAACTTGCTTGTTACCTGTCATCAGGCTCAGGGGTTCCATCAGAGCGAGCCCAGCTCGGTCCACTGCAACGACATTGTTCTCTTTCAGATACTGTTTCAACGACGGATGGATAACCTTCTGGCACACCACAAGGCCAACCTCATCATCAACCAGCTGCTTTCCTACATTAAGCAACTGATTTAGCTCTGATGCTTCTAGAGAAATTCCATGAAGGACTGTTAGAGTTCCTTCTCCGGGGCTGAAGCAGTCTCCTGACATGGACACACAGAACAGGGCTATCTTGACCATGCCTGAACAAGTCCTTTTGACAGTAAGTGGTTTTGCCAATTGAATTTCGGGTGTTTCTATCAGCAGTCCGGGAAGAACTGTAGAATCCACAACTCTTGTGCCTTTCACAGGTACTATTACACATTTTCCTAAAACAGCATTTGTCTCAACATGACACGGCACAGTAAATATAAAAGCCTTTAAAATCAGCGTGGCAAGATGATCAACTTCTGTTTTGTTAAGCATGCAAGCAGGTTTGCTCGCTAATACGCTACGTACCAAGCAACGAAGGGTCTCGACACCACTAAAATCGACAGATACTCGGCAACCACAGGCCTCGGATTTGAGATAGTCCATACACAAACTCAAAAGATGTTTGCTTATTTTAACAACGGTGCCAGAGGCCACATTTAGGCTTCTGAAGTTTTCAATCAAACTACAGCAAAGAATGGCAGTAAACAAGCCCCCGTCACTGAAGCGAGATATGTGGTTCTGTACAGAGGCCGTCAGGACACTTAATGCAGGATGACTGAAGGAAAGACGACTCAGTATGGCTGAAGACTGTGAGGTTGTACAAACATAGCCTCCCACACCATTGTGCAGCTGTTTGAGCCTACCAGCGGGACCATAGCAAGACTTTAATATGCCACTCAGCAGGGACAGTGGCTGACTAACTTTAGTTAAAGGGTCACTAATAAACAACGGAGCCTTTTTAGCTTCAAGACGAGACATTTTCAGAGTGAGATTTTAATTCTGGCCATCAAAACAGATTTCATTTTTGCTGGGACCTATAATGCACCACACTTTACGTTTAATATAGTACATTTTAATTCGTTGCAGCCAAGGATGGTTTTAAATGTGAAACAGTAACATACACCAACAACATTTCTGTGACTGCTCAGCTTCTACCTCTTAACATCAAAGCTAAACCCCATCGTGAAATTGGTACATGATGACAAGCAGTAAGCTATTTCATTCACAAACGTTGTCCTTTTTAGCTTCTGAATGTGAGCGAGCAGATTTTTTTGCAACAAAGTTCACGAGCATGCTTCCAAAATGGACACCTATAAGTGAGAGTCCTGCCACAAGCAGAAAGTTCTTCCTAGTCCAGCTGGCTTTCCTCATCTCTTCTTCTGGCAAGACTCACAGATGAAAAGCTTCAAAGCTAATTATACCTACAATAAAAAACACATAATGGTATTAGGATAATCATATGTCATTATTGCATAGCTTGAACCACTATTTAGTATTCATAAATACATCAGGATAAATATCTTACTATTATGCTTCTTAATTGAGAAAACCTATTAATATTATATCTAATACAAGCATACAGTAGACAAATTATACATGTTTGTTAGTAAATTCTGACCACCAGCTCATATATTGTTTTATTGGCAGGTCTATAAGTAACAGACTACTATAAACCACACCAAATTGGATGAAAGCACCAAAACAACAGTGATGTTGACCTGTTCTTGCTCAAGGACGAAAGAACTAAGCTACTCAGTACTGCTTCCCAGGCAACCACCTCAGAAACAGCAGCTTTTAATGTTCATACAACTTTAAGAAATCTCTGCTGCTGAAAGAAAGGTTTCTTACTTCAAGATGGCCAACATACAATTTATTATTTTTCCAGTTCTTAACCACTTCAAAAGGGATAATTATCTACATTTCCATGTAAACTGACAGTATTTACACATCTCAAACTTAGCTTCCTTTTCTACTGTAATCACCATCCCTACTAACACCACAGAACATGTTACCATGTAAAGACACCATTATTTCTGGGCCACTTTGAACCTGAATGGATGCTACTGCACAGCCAGCCAGTCACAAGAGCCTGACTGACTGTTGCCTTGAAGTTATTGGAGTTTGTCATCAAATATCTTTAGTACCTATAACACTTTAATTTAAATGATCTTATCACACAGGATTTCGCAGTAGTTTTTGAAATGGAGGATGCATTTTTTGGGTCCATGTAACTACCAGGCGAACTCAGTTGCAAAAAAAAGACAAACTCCGGAATACTAAAGCACAGAGCAGCAAGACCATATAAGTTAGAAAATTCTCAGTCATTTGACTCATCTCCTGCCTCAAACTTACAGACACAACCAATGAGGCAACTTACCCACAAGACATAGCACTAACATTATTTCTCTTTGTTTTTGTGATCGCTTCGCAGCACGTATGCCACAATCCCAGGTTCTGGAACAAAGTCCTGTGTCTTCACTTGGAAAATAGGACTGGACTTGATGTAAAACCACCCCCAGTGCACCAGCCCAAGGACAGGTCCCATAACAATCAGAACTTTGTAGTCCTTCCAGACATTTTTAAGACCCATTGCAAACTGGCATCTACCTAGGTAAAGATAATTTATTACTTCAAATATACTCTAGAAATCTTTTTTACTCTATAATAATAGCACAGAACAGATGAACCTGAATGTTAATGTCTTTAATTACAGTGCAGCAGACGATTAAAACACAAAATGACACAAGAAAGTCTTACTTTGTGAACTTCAGAAAAAGAGCTATAAAAATAACCTCAATTCAGACATCTTGAGACATTAATTGCTGCATTTGCTTCAAGCTTCGGCATGCTAAATCTTAAAGCTTTGTTACTTTGCTATGTTTATCTAATTATAAATGTTACTGCTTCAGAGAGCAAATATTTGAAGTCTAAACCAAAGCAGTTTCAAAATACACTGTTTTTTCCCCCATTGTTAATAAAGTCCCATGACTAACCAAGCTCCTGACAGAACGTGGGACTAACTTGCAAGCCAAGTAAGTCACAGTACTTCAGACACCGCTTTCCGTTGGCCAGAGCAGCAGCTCTGCCGTCATCTCCAGGGGGTACAACAGAATCAGTACAAACACGGTGAGCTCGCTCGTACCTAAGCAGAATGTATAAAATCCACCCTACTTTCCGCAGAGTTTCATCAAGACGTACTTATAGGAAGGAAAGGTACACATACTCAGGTTTTATATCAAACCAACTTCTTGATTAAACAGCTCAGAGAGTAAGTGTTCCTACACCTGCCCAACCTCCTTCCTCAGCAGCTGGAAGGTGTCCTAAGCCCCGCTCCACGCCGCTGGGCGGAGCAGGCCGCACACCCCCGGGCC
>NW_010237409.1:312-3029 GCF_000690775.1 Eurypyga helias | reverse complement strand
CCCCCCCATGGAATGTAGAGCGTTTGGAAAAATGAATATTCATTTGTATTATAGAATTTTAGTATTCCTGCTCAGAAAGTCTCTTTTGAGTTACAAAACCAATTCCCACTCTCAGTACCCTACCCAGATCTTATTTCTTAGCATAATCATGGAGGTCTTCTAGCATCCTCACCACTTCTGTGTGAGATAATGAAGCTGAAGAATAGCAGCACAGAAAAGAACATGTAGGGGTCAGAAAAGCCTTCTAAAATGTTTCAAATCAGAAAGGGCCTGCAGTTATTTCCAGAGCTTACAGACTCCTTCATTTCCAGTTACTCCTCAGCTGTATAGTCTCCTAGCCTTGGTTTAACTAGCACAGTACAAAGTAAAAAGCAAACTAAAAAACAATCCTGAGACAAAAGCAAATTCAAGGCCAGTTTATTGTATTTTAATTAATTATTGTTCAATTATGTGGGAACTAATTTTAGTATAATTATTTTTCTAATTTTAGTAGGAGACAGTTCAATAAATATGCTTAATAGGGACCTAAAATACTTCTTCACAGATAAGTCCTCTACTACTTACATCATGTTTATTAATCCAGGTGTTTTTAGTGGGGGATTGCAGCCGGATGGAAAAAGATTTCGTCTTCTTGGCTCAGTTCTGCTCTGCCAGTTCCATCTGTGCAATTCTATCACACCCTTTAATGAGCATAGTTCTACTCAATCATATCACCTCTTTTGACATCTGATGTTGCAAGAGTGTGGTTCAGTGAGGCAGCCAACAACAGTCTAGAACAGAAATAGAAACTCAACAAAACTCCTAGATTTCTTTTCATCTGTATATCTCTTGATCTCCTCATGCAATTCACCTTACCACACTCCACTCTCTGAAGAGCATTTCTTAGTTTATCTATCTTACTCACATATGCAAATCCATGAGCTTTCTTATATCATCCATACAGTATTTCTAACCAGTCACAGATTTCGGAAAGCAAAGACTAAACAACGCAGTGACTTACAACATGGAAAAAAGCAAGAAATTAGGCAGGCAGCTTTTTCCTGATCGGTCTGAGTGTATGCAGGAATCTAAACATACAATTCTTTTTAGTTACTCATATTTGTACACACACCAAAAAAAAGGCAACCAAAACGCAAACAAATCTGTCTTCCTTAAGTTTCAGATAAGATATGTCCACTGCCTGAAAAACCTGGAGACCAAAAAAACTTGTAACCTTGGAAACCTTGACAGGTACCTTGCAAACAGTAGACTTTCTAGGAAATACTGTGTTTTTATAAAGCACTAACTTTAAACTAGCCTTTAAAATAAAATCTAGTGTTTAAAATAAAATCTAGTGTTTAAAATAAAATCAAGCATTTCTAAATGGTTCTGTCTTGTACCTCAGCTTGTCATAAAATTTGTCTGTGATACATGAAGTTTTTGCTGACACATTCTCACACAGAACTGTACCTCTGGAAACAGATAAAACTACAAAAGTAGGCAGAGCTACATTGAAGGAAAAGTGTAAGCAGACCATCCATAAGGGCATAAAAGATCATTAAGGAATTATTCCTTGAAAAAATGGTGTACAGGGCTGATGAACTGAACACAGCACTTTTGTTCTGCAAAATGGATTGCCAAGAAGTTTGATACTCCTAAAAAAAGGGATGTGTTAGTATTGAAGTCATCCATAAACACCATAATAGCTCTTTCTCAGAGCTGAAAGATTCTGAAAACCTTCCAGCTGAATGTAATGACGAGCCCATTGACAAGATGACATTCATTTCAGCAGCAGGCAGCAATAGATGGATAGATAAGTCAGACATTCCTTCAGCTGACACAGGCTAAATATGCAGTCGTAATCAGTATTTCAGAACAGGATCTCTAATTTGACACTGATGCAGAGAGGTTTCTATGCAGCTTTCTAAAAATGGACTTTGTTGTCACATTGGCGTGTGTGTGTGTAAAACATGCTGTCACTCTCACAACCTCTAGTCCTGACTCTTGATGGAGCTCCACTTATTTTCATGAACAGAAGAGAGAACGCAAAAACCACACTTGCAGATTTATCCTGAGGTGTCATATTCAATGTGTGTTGAACTGTCTTTTTCAGGAGCATGAACAAGACAAAGCAACCAGCAGAAGAAACTCTACCCTTTCTGATGCTGCGTATGACAAGGTGGCTTTTTGTTACGTTCTCACTGAATTTCAGAGGAGAGTTTTGGAGGTAAGAGGAGGAGGAAATTTGTCTTTTGACAGCCTAAAGAACCTATGAGCATTTATAATGGCAGTATATTCAACCTTTTTTTTTTAATGGAAAAACAGCTACAGTACTCAAATGTTTTTGCCTCGGTAGCTAACATTTTCATGAGTTCTAGTAACATTAATTTTTACCAACTGATTCAGTATTTTTAAAAAGATGTCTTTTGATAGTATAATCACTTATTTAGTGTTCCTGCGGATGTACTAGCAGGAGTTTTAAAGCTCCAGCATTCAGTCTAACAAAGAATTGGATGCAAACGTTGCTAGGCAGTCATAGAAAAATTGTGAAATCTGTGATCTGGGAAACTGCATCAAAAACTGATTCTTGCAGCGATACTTAATAGAAATGTATCCTATTATTCATAGTTTCAATTAAACAACATTAATTTAGAATATTACATTCTTAGAGCTGTTTATAAATAACAGATTCAGTCATGGGATTAGATCTGCCATATGCCAAATATCATAGCAGAAAA
>NW_010237409.1:0-292 GCF_000690775.1 Eurypyga helias | reverse complement strand
AGGAATGCCTCAACCCCTATTTGTCTGAAGGTTTGAGAATGAATTGTCACTGAATGGGGGACCATTTAGAAATTCCAGGTATTGCAGTAATTTGCCAGTGAATATCGAGTGACAAATGAAGACATCAGAAGAAAAAACAGTCAGAAAAAACAAGAAGTCCTGAAGAGAGAAAAATAGTACAAATTCTCTTTGCAAATGTGTTTGTTTTTATGAGAACATTTTGATTTTCAAAATGGAAATAAATTAAAAGCATGTTGTTGTAGTTTCTCTCTGGCTAGCAAAATACCACAAA
>NW_010237408.1:0-12506 GCF_000690775.1 Eurypyga helias | reverse complement strand
TTGGTCGACAGGCAGCTGAATATGAACCAGCCGTGTGGCCAGGAAGGCCAATGGCATCCTGGGCTGTATCAGGAACAGTGTGGCCAGCAGGACCAGGGCAGGGATTTTGCTGTGTAGTACTTGCTTTTCATCTTAGTGGCTAGAATTCCCTTTTTTGTTGCGAGAGAGTAGTCTTAGCAATTCACTGAACTCTCTCCGTTGAGCAGAGTAGAACAGGACACACTTTTTGTTAGCACTGATTTGGGAAATAATGGGAATCTTTACTTGGTTGTTGCACTGTCAGATACTTATTTCTCTCTTTCCTGGATATGGAGCAAGCTTGTACTTGTAGGTGCAGCCTGAGACAGTAAAAATCCATAATGAATTAGGAAAAACACTGCCCAGAATGTGTTGCTTTTTTGGCCCTTCCAGCAAGGGAGCAAATGAAATAAAAGGACATATGTCTTTATAAATTGTGGAGTTGACATGCACTGCATATTGGAAGACATCTGAGAATATGAAGGCTATTCAGATAGACTAAGAAAAGGTTAAAGCTGAAAATCAACTGAAACCTGTATTTTAGTACAAAACCTCACACCAAACAAAGAAATAATGGGACTTGGTTTTAGACTGAAAGATTTTACGCTAGTTATTTGACAGATTCAGTAGCATTTCAATTAAGATTTGTGATTTGTTGTTCCAAGCTGACCCTAAGATGTGCCATGCACTTCTTGTTTGCGTGGGTTCTTGGTGTTTCAAGAAAACTGAAACGCTAGTGAGGAGCCTGCATTCCTGTAAAGACACTTTGGATTTTAGAGTCAGATTCAAAGTGATGGGTATTATAAAGCAGGATAAGTTTTGCTTCTATAGCAAACTGTTCACGAACTTGTTGCTTAATGATTGCGTCACAGAATTTAAGATGACACAGTTATTAAATCTCGCCTACTGGGTAACTGCATTTAAAGCCAAAAGCAAACTCTTTCTTTCAGTGTTTGTTGTTCTGCCTCTATCATGGGCCAAAAGAAGCTACTGTACGACCTGAGACTTCTTTGTGCCTTAAAATTTATGTGAGTTTATTAATGGAGGCCAACCACTAATAATAAATTTGTTCTGCTTGTGTAGCACAACAGTTCATCTCCTCTGACAACATGACTATGAATAATTTATAGATGTAGTTATCTTGAAATTTGTAGGGGTCATTAGCATTTTAATGAAAAAGATACAGCTGTTGTACTAAATCTTCACTTCTCTTTTTTCTTCTCCCTCAGTTAAACATTTCGATCTGTACTTTGAAAGCAGCTGACAGCGTGCGGTAATGTGCTGACTGGCACTATGGGCAGGCGGTACCCGGGGGCTCACTATCGACCAAGCAGCTCATGTATGTATGCAATTGGTCTTAATTTATTTGTTGCGTTATTACTCTTGAAGGCTGCTAAGTTTATAAATTGTGAAATAGTATTTATAAAGGATGCTGACACACTCTAATCGATGCCAGCTCTCCTGTGTGTGTACCCAAGTGGTAAGTATATTGATGTATTTGTAAACTGCAGAGGTGTGTTTTTTACAACTTCCAAAAGCAGCTCATGGTGTGACTTCACCAAGTCTGCTGCAGTGTGCTGCGTTTTGTGTTCAAGGTCTCCAACTCCATTTATTACAAGGTTCAAAAGTTTAGCTGATACTCCTCTTCACTCCCATCCCCAACTTTTAGCACCAGATACCTTCAAATTAACAAACTACTTGAGCTTATCCTAAAATGTCACTGTGCACTACAGCTTTAACTGCTTACAGCTGCAACTAATGTCTCCAAATTATTTATGTGCTTGAGTTCAATATTATTTGTGTTGTTTTTCCTCTGGATTGTATCCCATTGGATTATATTACACTGTCTCTTACTGAAGATTGCCTTCTGTAAGAGTGCAAAGGCAACTCCTAAAGTTTGTCAGCTCACCTTCCGTTGACTAAGCAGGTGTTTCTCATGCTAGTGCAGACAGCAGCCACCACACTGCAGTGGTTCCACAGTGCAGGCTGTGTGAAATGAGCTGACGTGACTCTCCTGCCCTGGAGAACTCTGTGGGGTAGTGCCCCGACTACAGAAGGCTGCTGCTGGTCCTTGTGCACTTTCTGTTGATCTCTCAGGCTGCTGAGGTGAAGCTGTGGTAGGTTAACTTTTGTATTCCCTCTTCTGTCTGCTGTAGCAGAACACGATCCCATGTGGCTTTTCTTGGCATAAAAGCCAGCTTAAGAAGCTCTCAATTCTGTACTGTTCTTTCTGTTCCTTTAAAGACTTCTTTAAAAGCCTTGATCACTTCAGGCATCCTGCTCCACACATACCTGCGTTGGCTGATGCAAGTAGTAAACTGCAGTGAGGGCTTACAGCTTTTGGCAGGACAGGGATTTCCTATGGTGAGCCTTGAGTTTAGGGAAAACCTCACAGTCAAGTTCTGAATACAGGACCTTCCCATGAACTAGTAAAGCATGTTTGCTTCAGTCATAGATGTCATGAAGATGTGTGTTAAAATGGTTCATTAGAGCCAATTTGGATACTACTTTTCCAAAAAGCTTGTCTTAGGTATTAATGTCGGGATATTGTCTGTACTAAAACAGAGGAAATAAATGGTTGTTCAAGTTTCAACAGGTCTGTGTTGGTCAGGTGCTGGACTAGAGATGGACTGATCTGTTTGAGTCACTTGACATGAAATTTAGACACCAGCCTTCAAATGAGGCCTCTTGGCATTACTGCAGGGCATGATATCCACATCCAGTGCCTAGGCTTGAAGCTCAGACCTTTAAAATGATCTAGTGTAGAGGTAGGTAACCAAGTCTTTCCTGTTCCTACTTAGAGAGAACAAGTAATGGGCATGAAATTCTTGCCAGAAGAGCCTAGGATGTTTTTCCTGTTGTCTGCTTAAGCAGTTGCAGAGTGAAGAATTGGAGTTGTTTGTTTGGGGAAATGCTGGGGTTCCCATTATCTGCCAGGGCTGAAACTTGTGTTGGCATCTTTCTCTTTCAGGACACAGGTATCAAAATAATCTACTTCGTGACTGCCCTATGCTTTTGTTAAGCCGAAACTTCCCTGTCCTTAACCTGTCAGGGTATCTAAGCCAGGAAACTTGCTTTATTTTTTGGTTTTGTTACTGTATGATTTGTGCAACTTCCTGGTGCCTAACATAAGTGCTTTGGGCGCCCAACAATAATGGCATTGAAATTGCCCATTCTTTGGGAAGTGCAGATCATAATAAGATCTCTGATAGCAGATTAGATCTTAGTGAAAGTGCTGGTAAAATACAGAATTCTGCTTTTGTTTTCTTTGCATAAATAATGAGTAATTGCACCATCTCTGCTACTGTACTTCAGATTCCCAGTTGTTGCAATCTTAATGTTGTACCATTAAGGACTTGGTGCAGCCTTAAGCTTTAGTCCCTGACTCTTGTCTTCTGTCTGTACATACATACACAAATACCTAAATACAGACTATGAAGGGAGGAATTAGGTCTGTGTGGAGTGTGACAGTTGTATTGCTTCTTTGGTGGTGAGAGATTATTTTATCCATTTATGACATTGACTGTTTTGTTAAATGATTTCATAAATGTAATGAATATAATAGTATGTATTCTTGGAATACACAAAAGGTTTTATAGCCAAGGAAACACAAAACAATTTAAATGGAAAACAGATTATTTGAAGCCTGGTGCTAGGAAATGTATTTGAAATACAGGTGCTGAAGATAAAGAAACAACAAGGTATTTAAAATGTAACACTGAAAGCTGTAAATTTAACAGGTGTGTGCTAGTTTAGACTCTCTATAATTGTAATTAAAGAGCAGTGATCGCCCTTGATTACTGACAGTAAGCAAAGCAGTCCTGGGTGTAGCCCTGCCTCTGTCTAGCACTGCTTGTCCTGACTTCACACTCCCTCGTGGGTTGTTTTGGTTTCTGTTTTTTCTTCTTTGCTCTTCTTGTGCAGAATACAGACTTAAGGATGTAGAGTCTCCAGCTACTGAGAAGCTAGGTTTGGTAAACAGACTTATTTCATGAACTTCTCCCAAGCCTCATTTATATTTATATTTTTCCAATATTTGCTCATAAACCCCACTTTTCTGCTTTGGCTGCAGCAGCTCTCCTGAAAACACTGTCTTGTTTGTGGTGTTTAGGTAGCCTCGAAATTTCTTTCACACTAAAAAAACTTTGTTTTTTGCACAGAGTAAAAGTCTTTTGTATGTCTGGAAAAAACTTTTTAACAGTTTCTCCGTGCATAGCCTGTCCCCAGTAGAATTATTCATTTATTTTAGTTAGTTGTAGTGTTCTACACAGTATTGAAATCAGAGCAAAGTGTATTGGAGAAAATTGAATTGGTTCCAGTGCCATTCTGCTGGCATTAAATGCTCAGGAATGGTTTAGCTAAAAATAACTATAAAATGCACGGTTTTGTGAGTGTGCTTTTTTTTTTTTTTTTAATAGGAAAAAAAAGCCCTCCCTTTCAGAAGACATTGAAAGTGAGGAAATGGAGGAATTTGTGGGTGGTAGTTTTGTGGTATCTGTTGAGCTTTGGAGAATGCCAGAGTGGAGGTGCAGTCCTGCGGTGGCAGGTCAGCATTCACCGGGAGGAAGGGACCCGCTTGTGCCTTGCTGCCCACAGAAGGTGACACCACATCTCCCACCCTAAAGTCATCCTCTTGGTTTGGGGCAGGCAGAGGTGGACTTTTATTTCTTTTTCAATTATTAGGTATCTCTTACATCAAACCAAATCATAATGGGTCCATATGGAATGATTCATTGGTATAATTATGCCAGTATAATTATTAGGGCTGACTGGAGTTTTATTTCAGAAACTTCTGATGAAGGGTGATTTTTATTTTTAGCTTTTTAGGAAGCTCTGTGGAGACTTGCACAACTTCACTGAGGCCTCTTGGGAGATCTTGGTGAAGCTCCAAAACACGTGCAGGTTTCCACAGATAGTGGCTGACTCGGAGCCTGCGGATAAAAAGCTTGCTTTCAGGACTGTGTATTACTCTGAATGCGTACTGTCACTTGTGGTTTTATTTCTTAGCACAGTTAAACAGTGCCCCTATCCCAGGACCCTGACAGGCCCGTTTCTTCCTGGTGAAACCAGAGGTAGGGTGCTCTGAAGCTGAAGGGTTTCCCGGTAACTCTGCTTGAGGTTGTGCATGTTCATGGAGAACCACCACGATACCGGATTTTCATCGCATGTTTGTCCCCTTTCGCAGGACCCCCAGTTCCTTTGGTGTTGAAGTGCCTTGTGCAGATCTGTGAGTTTGTACATAAGAAAAATGAGTAGAGGATTTTGGGTAGCACATCAAGAACTCAAGGCTTCTTGTTGAAATTCAGGCCAGTAATAATTCTTTTCCACTTGTTCAGTGTCTTCTACAGCCAACTTTGCTGCTTGTTGAAACCGAGCCCACTTTTAGCCACACTTCAGTGTAATATAAATGCCAGTAAGTGCAGTTGCTTTTTTGTTATGTTCTCCTTCCACTTTATTATGGATTGATCTGTTTAGTTTATGGGGACCATAAAGCAAATACGATACTTGGATTTTATTTATGTGCATGTCGTTTGTTTTATATGAGCATTAAGGGTAGAAGTTTCCCAGCACAACACAACATCTTTCTCAAGGAGCTCTACTTGCTACAGCAGGCCAAGAGTGAAGTTACTCCTGTGTTCTAGTGCCGTGATTACACTGGGAGAGTCACTGTGGAGTATGGCTCGTTTAGTCATCTCTCAGCATTCTGTCAGCTTAAGCAGTGCTGCAACAATTGGTTTATAAACTGTTTTTAAGTATTTCTGATCTGTTCCACTAAGGTTTTTGGTTGAAGACAATAATGTAGCTCTGCTGGCAACTTTCAGCCTTTGTGTAATGAGCCTTATTTTAGTTCAGCTTTTAATGTAAAAACAGACTAGAAAGGTCGAGAACTTCTCTGGGTTTGATGCTCTGTGCTCTGAAATACATCCTATTCCATTACTGGGAGTAAGGGATATGTGGGTAGGACATGAGCCGAAGAGATGTCAGATGTAGTTAAAAGTGCACCTAGTGCCTTGCCTAGGTGAGATACAGAATGGTTTTAATGTATGTGGAACAGAAGCGATCTTGCCAATGTGCAAAAATCTTCATTTCCTCTCTTGGAGAGCCCCAGTAGTCTCATCTTGCAACACCTAGCAATCAGTCTAGTGCTCTGTTCTGTGACTAAGACTTGGACTTTTATTTTTGCTCACAATTGCTTTCAGCAGTTTGAAATTACTTGCAAACACTTGTGAATTAATGAAATCAGGGGTTTCCATTCTTTATATTGAGACTTTTGATATGCACATATTTTTATTCTTTATTCTTTACACATAGAGTTGTAGAGAGTCTGCTGAAAGACTGTTTCCCGTTTATTTCACTTTCTAATTTTCATCTCCAGGGCCCAATTTGACACTAAGTACAACCTTATAGGAACAAGAAAACAATTTTGGTGTACCATGCTCTTTCAAAAGCATTTTGAGATACCAGCTATGAGGTGGCTCAAGACTATTGCTACCAGTTTGGGTAATTTGAGGGTAAAAATATTTCTGGATAACCTTGTAAGAGCTTAATGTGTAACTGGCCATAAACTTATTGTATGTAATTCAGGGAGCAGGTGAAATCATGATGCGAGGCCATCAGAAGTGTAATTGTTAATTAGTTTAAAAAGAGAAGCTGCATTTCTGTGCATGCAGTTAGTTGTTCTTGGAGAAGCGTATCGTGCTCGGAGGTATGCAGTGTTGTTTCTAGGCTTTGCAGGGGCTGTTGAATGTTTGCAAGCTGCAGATAGCAGGGCCACAGACAAGATGTGTGGGAGATGGTTAATGATTATCATCTATTTAATTTTTGATTTTCTTTTTTTTGGTCCAGCACAGATGCTGTGCTGGAACTTGGCTGACAGGAGCTCAGGTAACATTTTTGCTCCTTCTGTTAATAATACTGTGACCTGTACTTAATCTCTTTCCTAGTTTTGCTGCCTGTGTCTCCTGATCAAAGACTGGGTATTGGGCTAGTGCCATTACAAACAGCTAGAAAGCTGGTGCTGGACCGTGTGGGCTTCTTTAACCCTCTTCAGGAATCGATCATCTTTTGAGTGGTTCTGCTTCCTGATTTAGGAGCTGTCGAATGATTTACGCTGAATTTATGTGGGGCTGAAAAATCCTTGGTCTGAACTCAGTCTGAAGCAGTCTAGGTAATTTTATGTGCCAAATCCATGGCTGCTGATTCCGTCCTATTATTCCGTTAAGCATATGGGTAGGCTGCCTGTCCCACAAAGCATTTTGGTTGTCTTTTTTTACCTGAGACGGCTTATCCTGGCTTTCTTTTTCATATGGCATCATGCTTTGATTTTGGTAATTGTGATCAGGTTTGATTTACACGTTGATTACCTTCGGACTTGGTAAAAGTTATTTTTGGATGTCACTTGAGATTGGAGTTGCAGGATATGGAAGACCAAATCCTTCTTGCTTTATTGGTCATCTTTGTTGCAGAAATTTAAGTTGCAATTTCGGCGTTTGTGTCTCTGAGAGAGAATGAAGTTTGTGCTTATGCCCTATATTAGCGCCTGCATTTAAAGTCGAGTTGTTTGTAATTAACATGTAAGTCTGAGGTGTGATCTTTACTGTAGAGAGCGAGTAATTTTTACATAGATTTAAAAAAACCAAAAATGTTAAGGCTCAGAAATTGAATTTACACAACAGGATTAGGCAAAATGACTGGTGTTTACTTAGCACGTGTCACTGGAATGTATATAGCTCTGATGGCAGAAGGTCTTATTATCTGTGCTTGCAAGTAGCTGGTAGATAAAACACGCTCCATCTCTTTACGGTGACAACACTGGGTTTGCCTGCCAGACTGTTCCATCCTGCACAGAGGGGGGGAATCTAATTAAAGGGAGAAAATTGAATTTGGAAAGGACTTAGTATGCCATCTTGGTTTTTCCCTTATTAAATGCAGGATTAGTTGTGATTACATGTTATGGTTATGCCTTATATAGATGAGAGAATTGCTTTTTATTTCTCCAAGTGATCACTTGATTTAAGAATACTCCAGTAGCATAAGATGACTTACGTTGTCTGCAACGTAGAGTTTCAGTCAGATAGTCAAATATACGCTGATTACATGGATGCGTCTACGTTAATAAGATTATAAGTAGAGGAGCAATGGATTTAGCCTGGCTCTTCTTCATTATTATTTGTATTGTTTTTATTTTGTGGCTGCTAAAATCTGAAAGGAATTCTGAGAGGAATCTTGTCTCTGAATTTTTGCTGGATGAGGAATTTGGCTGTGTAGGAAGAAGGAGGGAAAACGTGGCAAATGGGAAGGCATGCTCCACTTGAGTGCCAGAACTCATCGTGGGATCTGAAGTTGTTTTTTCCTTAATAACATTTAAAGACAGATCAGCACGATGGATTTCCATTCATAAGTGCGTCACTAGAACAGAGACGGCGCTGCTGCTAGGCTGTTGCAGTCGGTTGGCAGCATGATTAGCTGTAAAAAGAGAAATGCAATTACTGTGGCAGTAGGGGCTGGCAGGGTGCCTCTTGGGGAAAGAGGAGCCAGGACAGAAAGCTGGTTACTGGGTGGTGATTGCAGTAGGACTAGCTAAAGCAGAAATGGCTGGAAATAGGAGAAGCTGCATTTAGCTGGCAGGTCGAAGCAGTGATTTTGTTCTGATGTGAGGCCACAGCCAGGGTGGAATGGAGAGGGCAGCAGTGATTCCCTGCTTGGGCAGGGCTGTTGGACTAGGCTATCTCAAGAGGTCCTTCCCATCCTCAGCAACACTGAGGTTTGTGTGGAGGAGTTGCAGATGGGTTTGAGAGCACTCATGCAAGTTGCTTGCAGTCTTTCTCCTTTCCTGCTCTTGTGTACCCAAAATTGCCCTGCCCACCATCAGAATTTGCTTTCCTGGCTTTGCTGAACTTTCTCTCTCCAGCTTCCAGGCTCAGTCTAGCAGAGATGTCATTGTGGAGGGAGCAGCAAGAATACCACCACTGGCTGTAGGAACATCATCAGTTGCTCTGATCTACCACAGCAATTTATTCAAGTGTTTTCCTTCCTTTTCCCTTCTGAAAGTGTTTAATGTCCCTTGGAATTTGTAGATATGTAGGCAAGAAGGAGCATGATGACATTAAGAAAGCTTCTAGTCTCGATTTGGATTTCAGCTACATTAATGTAAATCTAGAGTTTATTATGACGATGCTTTTGACTATTAATATTTAGCTGTTCCTAGTTGAAGAATGAATGCGGATATGAGAAGACATAATTAAGGATACTTAATTAAGAATTAAGTTTTAACGTTGGAATTCACCCTTTGAGGCAGAGGGATTTAGCCAGGGTTGAGTTGCAGTCATTGTTCTCTCCAGCTCCTGTGGCTTTAACTGGAGCTGAAGTGTACAGGACCTGAGGCTATAGCCCTGTGGCATGAGTTTGTCATTTAAACATTGTGTACTCAACAGGTCCTTGAAGAAAGAATATCTGTGTTATGAAAAGGTTTATATTATTTCTTTCCTGTGTTTCCTAAACTCCGTGGCAGAAGTAGTTGTAAGTGCATAGAAATACACTAGCTCCCAGTGCATGTGTCATTCATATCCAAACCAGCAACTTGGCAGGATGGTTTACTTGTGAGAAAATGGCCAGGAAAGGGTCCCGTACAGGAGCCTGCTGCCTAGCTTGCTTTTCCTGATTCCCTTCTTTGGGATGAACCCTGCAGACTGTGCTTCTTAGTTTCATATGCAAGATCTCATTCTGCAAATTCTCATGTGAACATGCCTTACTGCCGGGTTTATTTTTACCTGCGCTGGTGTAGTTTCCTGCGTAAGTTGTAGTTGGGTAATTGGCGAAACCCCCAGATTTTCCAGTGTCATGAAGTTTTTTGCTATAGTATGTTGATTAAAACTGGAGAGTATTGTTGATCTTGTGGTCCTAGTAAAGCATATGTTCAGAAAAATGTCATAGTTATTTTAATTACTTGTTCCCATTTCTGTAGACTGGCCGCTTCCATACCTTGAGACTGTCAAATGTCACTGAAAGCTCCAAAGATCCTCACTGTTACATTCTGGGGTTTGTTTGAATGCTTAATGACTCTCGGGAGCTTCTGAAATGTGGTATTTTTATTTTGTGTTTTCCTTTGGTTTTAACTCTTAAATGATCCCTCTTTTCAGATTTCAAATTATAATCTATTTCCTGATGCATTGCTGACGCCCCGTGAGCCATGTCAGAAGTACTTCCAGGTCAGATGCCCTTTAAAAGATTCTGCTATGCAAATATGTGAAATTTTACTCTTCTTTTTCTTCTATTTCCTCCCAGGCCCATATTTCACTTTCATTTTGCACTTATACACGAAAAAGAGCAAGCGCTTTCATTTCTGTTTAACAGTGCCTTTTTGAATAAACTCTCTACTCAGCTTTTTAAAAACTATTCCTGTAGACAACAGAATGCATGAAAAGTCTTATTAGAGGTAAAACAAATCCGTCATGTGCTGTTTTCTGTCTGAAGTGGTGTTTGCTCTCTCCTTTTGGCACTGTAAAGCTTATGACAAGATTGAAAAACATCAAGAAAAGTCATTCAAGCAATAGTGTTACTTGTATTATTGTGATGCGTAGAAAACTGAGACTGCTTCGTGTTAAACACATTATAGTGGTGAAATGATATTAATCTATATCTGTAGGTATGCTTCCGTTAGAAGTATGCAGATGAAACTGATTTGTCTTAAGAAGTAAGCGAGCTAAAATCATTAATGAATTGCTGTGACAGGTCCTTTACCTACTTAAGTGCCAACATTTTGCTATTATCCTAATTATTTCCAGTAGCGATAGCATCCTAATTATTCCTAGTTTTTCACCAGTGTCCTATTTTTTTATTGTAATGCCCTATTTTTTCTTGCTTAACTTACCACTGCTCATCTGCTTTAGCTGAGAGATGTATCGCCTCCTGGTCTGCTTGTCCATTGTGTTCAGCAGGAGGCAGAGCAGTTGAAAAAAGAGCGCCTTGTGCCAGTAGCATTGTCCTTGATGGTGACCAGGCAGTGTGAGGAGCTGACCAAGCTGGGGGACAGGGTGTACCTGCGGCAGGGTCCTGGGTGCAGGACCCCTGGCACATGGTGTTGGTTAGCTGGTGAGGGGCGCAGCACCAACCTGCGAGAGGTCCCCCTGAGGTGAGGGAGACTGGGTTGGTGGGAGAGACAAAATAAAAGGTACTGGGAGTCAGTGATTGGAATTTTGGTCTTGAAATTACAGGCACAGGAAGAAGTTGCATTTCCTTGAAGATTTTAATTAGAAAGCTAGGATGTTTTTCCTCTGGGAAAAGTGTTGTGTTTTGCACATCACCATGTCTTGTATAAAGGAGGAGGGACAGGCTGTTGCTGCTCTTCCTTTTGCTGTTCTACTATACAAACTAGGTTTTCTTCAGTGCGTTTAAGCATTTCCTTGCATTCAGAAGTTTTCCTGCACTTCACTTAATCCTGGTCTGGTAGCAACTCCTGCCCTTGAGACGCAAGACCTGCACTTTCCCATCTGTACTACTTATTCTCTTTTGTTACCTCTTTGTTGCTTCCTTTTTTGAGTGGGCTGTATGCATCCTAGAGCCTGGCTGGGAGTGCAGGTTGATGGCCAGAAAGGATGTCCCTCGAGAGGACAGCCTGCTCCTCCCTGTACGTACCTCGTGGTGCTGTCTGCGTGTGCGTTGATCGTTTGATCGTGATCATTTGATCAATGGATCATTCAAAACTGGGTCAGGAAGGGAGGTGGTGTCTAGTGAAAGGTTCATTTTCACATTTTTCTGCTGATTATTGTACACCAACCCAACTTACAAACACTGTTTGGGTCACAGAGGCTTCTGGAGGCGTTGGCTCAGCCATTGATGAATGAGCCAGTGTTCATCATAAATCCATGGGGGAGCTTTATCAAGCAGATAAGCAAAATGTAATGCGTTCTGTTTCAGTGTTTTTAGGTGCTTATTTTTAATGATATTTTTGATAAGTGAAATGCTAGTGGCAGGAGACTGCCTAAAGATAATCTGGCAAGCAGATACTTAAGCTTTATCTAGGAAGATTATTTTTTAAGAAATTTGTTCAGTGGTAAAAATAGTGGCAAACATTGCATGAAGCAGCTCGCTTGTAACAAAGGACAAGAATAAATTTCAGTCTTGTTCCAGATTGGGGCACTTGTTGAAAAAAAAAAAAATGCTTGTTATAATTTGCTGAAGTATAGAGTCATCTAGTGAGTCATCTAGTGAAATCTGTAGAGACTATGCAATTCCGTAAGTTCTAAAGGTCAGGCAGTGGGTCAAAATTATCCTGCCCTAGAAATAAATCTTGAATGTGGCTTCCAGATTGTGATCTGTCTTCTTAAGAATTTGCAGTTGGTCTAGGCTGACTGACTGGGGCTTGAGGAAATGAGAGACATGAAAATTTTTAAATTTAATTTAAGTTCTGTTTTGAACATGTTTTAGAAATTGGCCTAGGTGGGTGATTCAGGGAACGAAGAGTAGACCAAATGCAAGGTCCTGCACCT
>NW_010237407.1:7709-9947 GCF_000690775.1 Eurypyga helias | reverse complement strand
TTCTTTCAGGACCCGCGGATGTGCAAGACTACACAAGCTGTCTCCACCTGTCATTTGACCGGCTGTACAGGACTTAACTAACTTTGATTCCACGTTGCAGTAACATGGTTTATACAACTTGTAGAACTGTGTTCTCTTTGCAGACAGTTAAGCCACTAAAACTCAAGACTGCCTTCTCACCTTCTCTGGCAACAATACTTCTTTGCTTTGTAGCGTCCCTTAGCTAGAACTAGACAAGAATAATGAAGCATGGCAGCATACTACATTATTCTCTTCTGCCCACTTCTATGGCATCCACCTCTCTGATGCTTCAGAGCAATTCCCCTTATTTATTGGAAAGGGAAGAGGCAGTGCCACTAATTGCCTGAGCTCTGTGACCAAGAGGACTAGAAAATATACCAAAAGGAAAGAAACTAATGGTAAGAGACAAATGAAAACTCACAGGCTAGAGCTATCTGTGTGGAACTGTGTATTTTGTGCCACTGTTCCCACTGCAATTAATGGTACTATCTTTCACCAGAGTTCTCCCCTCACGTGAGATGCGCCAATATCCTAATATCCCCAAGAGTAACAAGCTGACTGGATAGCCATCCTGTAGCATTAGTCCAGTCTTTTAACACCTTCTTAGTAATAAAGGCAGTCTCTACAAAACGCCATCCTCTACAGAAGACCACAATACCTGATTTAGTTATTAGCAAAAGCAGCATGAGACACAGACCATTTTATCATGGTATTCTCCAGCAAAGCAACAATAAAATACATGAATTTACCAAATTCTGTCAGGTGTTAATTCACAGAGAGACCTATTTTCAACTTTTAGCATATTAGAATACAAACAAAACATTACTACCTAATAACAATTTTATTTTAAAAATATGATAACCAAAACACATATTTGGAATTGATACTTTGATTTTAACAGCATCTTTAATTTTATATTCAAGGTTCAGGGAAACAGAAAGAATAAACAACTGTACAGACAAAAGGGTGAAGCTGGTTATTTGTAATTTGCTGTCAAATGTCTGAATAAAAAAAAATGGTACCAAACAAAATAATATTTTTCTTAACTTGGCCTCAAATGTTATTTTAACAAGGTAAAAATACTTTTAAATAGAAAAGTGATCATTAAATAACCATTGCCTTTTATTTATGGCAACAGACACAGCTAAAGTTAAGCAGACATGCATCTTTGAGCACATATAGAAAAAAAAATGTTTCTAAATTTTCTTTTTACATTAGGGATTAAAGCCTAAAAATGGAAAAGGAATAACAATATAGGGGGAAAAAAAAAGATTCAGTAGCTCTTTCTGGTTTCTGACAAAGACTTTTGAAGATGACAAATTTTTCTGTCTTCTTGAGTTACCACAAAATAAGGTACTAAAAATTAAGAGTACAAAAAAAGCATCAGAGACATGCAATTTGCATCTAAGTGTTATTTTAAAAATGCTTAGAGATCTCTGAGCCATGGGGAACATTGGTTGTGAAGAACACAGGGGGGAAATTCTACAGAAGCAGGAGGAGAATCGTAATGTTATATGACTATTTATAAAGAGTAAATACAGCGCAGATAATTATGAGTGACACTGATAAACTTCTCCTGAGGAAAAATAGCAGAACCTTCAACTTAGAACCATGAAAAAATTACTTTATTTCTACCACTTGTGGACATAAAAAAAGACTGTCAAACTACCTTGTGTGAAGGAAGAAAACATAATAGCACAATGTCTGAAGAAGTTTACACACGACAAAGACTGGCAAAACAGTAAGATGCCACAAAAGAAAGGTCAGTGCTCGACCTACCTAATTTATCAAACAAAGTTCAAGAGTGATTTGTCCACAATTTGCAAATGAAGACAAATGTACTAACAGAAGGCTATCAGATGAGTGAAGATGAGGCTCTAAGTATGAGCCAAAAGGCAGACCAAAAAGCAGCAGCATTTTTATTTATTTAACAAGAAAGGCACTTACCAAAGAAAATTTTAGTGGGGTATCTTTCACCATAAATCTCTACATTAAAATGGGTCTTTTTTCCACCAAAAGATAAGGATTAGATAAAAGAATTTAAGAGTCTTATGGACTCCATTAGGTAAAACAGTGGATTACATGATCATAGCAGTCTTTTCTGCCTTATCCTCTCAAAGTCTAGGCTTCTTGGATGTTTTCCATTTTCATTAGATAAACAGCTTCTTCGTATTAGAAGCAAATATACCCTTATAAGGACTTATGCTGGGTTTTCTT
>NW_010237407.1:0-7675 GCF_000690775.1 Eurypyga helias | reverse complement strand
TAATACATCTTAGATCTTTTTGCAGAAATAATCAATGCAAGTTCTTGTGATGATAATTTGCATGAAACAAATTTCTGAGAAAACATCTAAAATTGTTTTTCATGCTTATCATTATTAGGAAACTTTACTATGTTCTCCATGCTTAAACTTACTTTTAAGTCAAGTGATCATAAGAAACAGAAATCAGTTTGTGTACACTTTTCATGGAACATATGCAGTGAAATTCATTAAAGTTACAGTTGGCGAATAAAACAACACAGTGTTTTTTCTCAAAAGCAATTCATTTTATTTACATAGCTTTGCCTTAATTATGTGCAAAGGATTCTGATCAAAAAGGGAGTGTTTCAATCTGTACATATTCTTGACTCTTGACCAATAAAAAGACTGCCCAGCAATGAACCTTCAAAGTTCATTCCTCAAAACATAATTCCTAAAATTTATTGTAATTCTTATTACCATGTCTAGTCAGTTTTACTGAATTCAAACTCAGTAAACTAGTAAGACTATTAATTACAGAAATCATGACACTTGCAGCAGAAGGTTGGACGATCCAGCTTGTAAACTACTCTCCTCAAATTCCTGTATCCTCAAAGAGACAAAAATCTAAGCTGCAAGAAATTATCCAATTTACCACTCATTTCAAGCAAGCGATCTCAAAACAAATTCCAAATTCCACAGTAAAATGAAGCAGTAAAGATACATTCACACACACAAAGTTCTTTACATTGTTGATACCTGATCATGAAAATATTTCGCAAAAATATCTATGCTAAAGCACTGAAATGTGTTTATGAGCATGTAATTTGTAAATGTAAAAATACCACTTTACAAGACTATAGAATAATATTAGTCATATCTTATGTAAATTCTCAGTAACGCTGTCCTTCAGTAAAATACAGTTATGCTTGCAAAAGGAGGTCATAATTTTTGGTGTCTCTATGACCATAAACTCCATGTACAGTGCCGTATGCTGAGATCTAGTTCTATTTACTCCAGTACTATTCCATATAAAATTCAAGAGACCAGCACAGAGGCAGAAACGAACATCATCACTGCCTGCATGCCTATGTTAATTTTTTTATTAGTTGATCAGCTGTGTTTTTAAGTTACACATGCTTTGCAAGTAAAATGTTTCACTGCTTAAGCAAAGTATGTATAATCTTATCTGGGACAGTATGAAACTAGAGAGTTGCCATTTATATCCAAAATAAATCTAAACCCACGCAGTTTAACAAATAATGGTGAAATGATTGAATCTGAAGAATATTATTAATAGTATTACTATTTATTAGCTACCTGTATAAAGGTTTGAATTGTTAATGTGGAAATCATATTATATATGTCATATGATCACATTCACCTTTAAAAAAAACCAACCCCCCCCACCCAAAAATTAGTAATTTAAATTCCTTCATGAGACGCTTTGCAGCATCAGTACATACATATTTAACCATGTTTGTGAAAATCCATCAGCCAGTAATAAAGTATCAACAAAACACAGGCAAAATTGCAACTACTACTATTCACAACAAAAATTTGATCATTTACAGTAGAAACAGAACACACACGTTGCTTTAACTTCTACAGAATCTGCTATATAATTTCAACTTAAAACACAACTATAGCCTTCTAATTCTGGGAGTTCACAACTGTGAGAAAATGGTACTATTATCACGCAAGAAATCAGAAAGAAGAACTGAAAGACTTATACGGTTTGCAGACTGCCAGAAGCAAATGCCCCCATAAATAATGCAAACTGCTGTGAGGAATAGTGAGCAAAGAAACCTGAAAATGAAAAATATACAAGAGAAATGTGAATGTAAGCAGTCTTCAGAAGTCCTAACTCTTAAAGCGAAGTGACAGTGGAATGACAGAGTAGAAGCCCAACAACAGCAGGGAAAGTACTAGAACTTCGGTTGATTAAAATTCAGCTGGTGGCAAAGAATCAGAAAATATTGCTGGACATATACAGTAGTAAAGGAAATGTCTTCCTGGAAAAGGTGCTGTACAGTGGCTTGCTTGGTAGGGTTACTTATATAGCTACGGAAGAACAACACAGGAAAAGGGAAGACTGCTTTCAGAAAAAAAAAAAAAAAGAAAGAAAAAAGGCAAGCCCCAAAAAACAACACAAAAGCAAAACAACAACAACAAGAAGATGCAAAAGTTAATTACCCTACACTGCACAGCTCTCGGACAAGACAGCTAACCTCACGCTGACCAAAGTTGAAGAAAAAAGAAATCTTGAATAAAACTGTCAGTTTAGATAGGAGTTTACATCAAGCTCATCACTAAGACAGCACTGTAATGCTGATGATGCTTTTATTAGAATTTAATATTTCAGGCTGAAGAGAAAAAGGGCTGAAGAGAAAAAGCCAACAATTTAAGATTCTTCATCAAAAAACATGATGGAAAATCTATTATCCCACTTAACAGAAAAGATCATAAGGTGGGCTTGCAGACAATTCAGTGAAAATCTGCAGTCAAAAAATTACCAGTGTGTTAAGATTTGTAAAACAAGATAGAGAGTAATATGAAATATGGCTTTTTATATAAGACAGTGTAGTAGTTACAATCCTGGAGATTAAAAAAAAAAAAAAAGTAGTATTAAATTTAGTAGCAGTTATCTTTATAATCCGATATATTTTCAGATCAAATATGCTCATTTTACAGTTTGTTATTTATTTTCTTTTGTTATTGCCAAACTACAAACTGCTACTATTATCTACTAATTATCAAAAACTTAACAACTATTTAGGCAAGAATTTAATTTCTCTTCTTCTTATTCATAAACCACTATTAATTATAAAGATTCCACAACCAGAATCTGATAACCAGCATGGCTTGTTCCACACTATAATTAAACACACCTATTACCTATTTGGGCCTGTAGGAAGGCATGTAAAATAATAAAAATATTGAATTATACCACCAACTGACTGTCTAGAGACAAACAGCAGATGAGATGAATAAAGAAAAAACATTTATGCATACTGCAGTCATCCGTCAGTGTTGTACCACTTTAAGATGTACTACTCATATTTACAAAAAAAATTATCCTATAATGGAAACAAAAACCTCAAAATGTCTCTTCCCATGCTACTCAACTCTGTTGAAACAAAGAAAGGAAATGGAGCATGAACATTTAGCAATTAAAAAGTACATGGCTATACCACTGTTAAATCCGTCTTGTTATGTTACCAAAAAAAAAAAAAATCACATGTGCAGCTAAACAACTGAGAACACTCCGGTCTTTTGAAATCATATTTTACCCACAATATAGTGCTAACAATTCACTGTATAATAAGGATTACACATTCTCACCTTCCATCATGTTAACTGCATTTTCACGGGTCATCTACGCATCCTTTTTTCCAGGTGACTAGACAAACGCACACACAAACTTCACCTAAAATACACTGACTCTTGCCAAGTAGCAGCAGGATGAAATATACCACAGTAACAATCCTCTCTTTGTCCCAGGCTAACACTATACCTATTAACATGCTTTGATGCTTAGCCAAGAAAAATCTCAGTGCTGGGATTCTGGGTTTTGTGCTCAAACAATCTCAGTTTGTGTTTAATATAGTATAGTCTGCTTTTAAGTTTCTGCCAATCATGAACTCTACAAAGAGTATGTCTGGGATTATTTTTTTCTTTACAATGAATGTTATTAAGGTAAAGAATACAGAAAAATCCACATTATATTGAAAAGAATGCATCATGCAATCCTTAGCACTACGCTATTGGTTTTATTGGGAAAAATAAAGTTTTTCTAAAACCAGTTCTGAAGTAATCTTTCTTTCCTGTATGTCAGTTATACATGTCCAAAATATTGAATTTATTGATGAAAATATAAAAATGCAAACGAAAAGGAACGCATTAGTTTCCTGAATTTATGAATAACTAAAGGATCCATTTTTTACCACAGGAAAAAAAGAACATTCTTTCCATTTTGTTAGATAATTAAAAAGAGAACCTCATCAGTCAAAAAGTAACTGATCAACAGTTTTAAAGAATGGATAAAATCTAAAACATCACAATTAGCTAAATCAAATATTATTGCCTTCCTTAAAGAAAATTAGTCAGACTGAAGTGAGTGATCCCTCATGTATAATCTGATCCTAAAAAAAAAAAAAAAAAAAAAAAAAATTAAGCGTACTTTAAAAGCATTAAAGATTTAAAACTGAAGTGAGGTATCATTCAAGGTTCTAGTCCCAGCAAGATGCTATCGCCATTTCTCAGACTGATGTCTGTATCTTTTATTCAGGGACTGCGGGCAGAATGTCATGCACACTTTCTACAGAACTAAAACTTGCCTGGAAGTCTCTTGTCTTTGACAGCTTACTTCTGTCCCTGCCTTTGTAGCTGACTTTCTTTTTTTTTTTTATTTGATTTACTGGTATTGTATAAGGGATTCATTTTACTCTGCAAGCAGCACACTAATTGAGGAAAATATGGCAAGAAAAAGTGGCCAAGGGGACAGGAAAGGAAGGCAATAACCTTCTGAGACGGCCATATAAAAAAAAACCCCACAAAAACCCACAAACCAACCACAACAAAAATCAAACAAAAAAACTCCCCCAAAAAACAAACAAAACACCCCCCACCCACCTCCCCCAAAAAACACTAAAAAAACCCATAACCAAAAGTTACTCCATCCCAAGGGTAAGGACTTTTTCTGTCATTTTAGCCAAAATATTTGTTCCTCTCCTTCACCCTTCATACCATACAATGATTGTCAAATTCCGGTCCAAAGGAATTTCAGTGGTTCTCAGGCTTCTTTCTATGAACTTTTACTTAGATTAATAGTTTCACTGGAATCATTGAGTCATATAAATATTTGCAGAATTGAGCAATTTCCATATGACTGTGGATAAATGGCAATTTACAAATTAGCACTTTGGTTTCAAATTAATATTGAATTTATATGCCATGATAAACCACTCAAAGCATACAAAACACACAAAATAATGCAGAAAACTATCAAAGCAAAGATCTGACTTACAGGTAGGTATGACTGTAAGATATTACATGGCTTGTGGGTGAGTCTGTGTACGGTATCATTCAAGGTTAGGATATCAATACCAAATCAAGAGATTCTGAAACCATTTGCCTTCTTTCAGACACTCTTGAAATAAATATGACTAAATCCCTTTCTTTCTTTTTCCTCTTATATCTAAAGTGAATTTTTCGGTGTGCGATTTTTCTAGTTTAGCAGTAGCCAGAGTTAAGACCAAGCAAGGCACCATAAAAACATCTACCATTCTTTTTCTGGGGATCTAATTTATAAAGACATTGTCACAGAGATGCAAAAAAAGACGTTTCAGTTTATAAATTAGAAAGACGGGACGTTTATAGGTTTATACTGTTAAAAAGGCAGAAGCTTAAAACAGTGACTACATTAATAAGGTACACAGTCAACCAGACTGGAATTAATTCTTTTAAGTAATAATTTAAAATAATACATTAAAATAAGTTCCTATTTCAGATTTCTTCATGAAAGTTGCATTGTCTTAACTGACACCAGCACCATTCCAACTGTTTTTTAATGAGCAGACAATGAATTTCCACCAATTTGTGTCTGTGCTTTTTCTCAATACCACACATAGGAAAAAAAAAGTGCTTTTCTTTTTTTATCAGATAGCTCCAGCTCACACGCATGTGATTAACATAGCTGTGGCAATAAAGCACAAGAGACATTCTCTAAGGTAACACAGGATTAATATTTAGGATTCCAGAGTTCCACCTGCAAATCACGGCAGGCGTGTCTAAATCAGAACCAGTAAAATGCACTTTCAGTGTCAACTAGGTATTATGTTATATAATAATATTTCGTAGACCATTATTTTGTTTACTTAATTTTTGACATAATCTCTAAATTCTTCAAAGGTAGTGCCCCACTTAGAGCATGTCTCATCTCTGAGTTTGAGCTCCGTTTGGCACATGTGTGACAAGGACAGTATGTAGAAGCACCTAGACTTACACAGTAAAACCAGGAAAACGTGTGGATCTTGACATGTGGCAGCAATTTTCTGTATTTTTATGCTGTAAAATCAACTCATAAGCAATGGAGATTACAGAAGATAACATAACTTCTTTGACATCTAGTTGCAAAAGTTTCAGTATATAGGATTCTCCCATAACACTTTCCAGTCTCTTGCAAGCCACAAGAGGTATAAGGTCAAGAAGGTATAGGTGGCCTGTCAGTATCTAGCTTCTACTCAACAGAAGTACTACTTCAATACCATATATGAAAATACTTAGATATTAGACTACATGTAGTATTCTAATAGATGGAGTTCTGGGGATGTTGATGGTAAACTCTAGCTAAATACTCAGCAAAATTTCCAAAATGTTATGTTGTTTACACTATACCTAAAAAACAGACTCAGAGGCAAGCTGAGGAATGCTGGAGGCTACTCTGTGTAAGTTTTATGTTCAATGTATTTTACAAAGAACAGCACAGAGTATCTTAATACAACAAAGCACTGAAGAACAAATTAGAAGTATTCAGAAGGAAAGGTGGGGTTTTTTGGTCATAAAACACTTTAGCCCCTACACCCCACCGAGGAAAGATTACAGATCTCTAGTTACCGTCCTGTTGGAAATACAAACTAGACAGAGCACAACGAAGTAAAACCAAAAGCATTGTTAACTCTATGGCTGTGGCTTTATAGCAGTACATTACACAATAGATATCCAACTTTGTCATGTGTTACATAACCATCATTACCCACTCTGTTTATAAATCAAGACAATGTACTTCAAATACACTCCTGTAGTAAAGCAGAGATTAAAAAAAAAAGTCTAATTTCATGTCACCACTCACTTAGTAACTGTTCTATTTCAGTCTGTGATTAAATACTTCAAAAGTTGGAATTTCTCAATTTAATCTATTGTTTACAATAGCTTTGAACACTTAATTTAGGGTGCAGCAAAATATGGCCCACTTCGACGAAGTTCAAATGAAAAAACATAAGCTGGTTTGCTGGTTTATAACTATTGATGGCTCATAACTATTGATGGCTCCTAGTCTTAAAAGAATACCCATACGAATGGATCATAATAATCACACAGAGAATGTATAATTTGTGAAGTATTCAATCAGCGATTTTGAATAAAATTCAAAATTTCACAATTAACCTTCCACTGTCAGATGAAACGCAAGAGTTACTTTTAACACTTACCAATATGTAAGAATTCAAACGTTCTAAGAAAATTAAATTCAAAATATAGGCAGCATAGTAACCAAGGTTAAAAAGTACCATAATAAAAAAAATACAAGAGCAGGAGAGACTGAAATTGTCCAGGCAATCTTATGCAATAACAGTTTGTAGTAGTACAGTATATCTAGTGATATACATTAATCTCTGCTTCCACCTGACAGCATTGTTTGTGGGTTTGTTTGTTTGTTTACTTGTTTGATTTGTTTGGGTATTTTTGTTTGTTTTCTTTTATTCTTTTAACATCTAATGCATATTTTACATTATTCTAAAATCTGGCACTTCAGCAAAGGCCTTTGGATACAACATTAAGAGGCCATGATAAGAGGACAATAGGTTTGTCTGTGTTATAATGAGTTGCAGCTAAATCTATTTGTAAAATTACATATCAAAAAATGAAAAATAATCAGTTACATGTGCTAATATCAACAGTTATAGAATCATAGAATGGT
>NW_010237406.1:13735-15549 GCF_000690775.1 Eurypyga helias | reverse complement strand
TGTTGAACTCCATGAGGTTGTCAGTAGCCAATGTCTCCAGCGTGTCAAGGTCCCTCTGCATGGCATCCCTTCCCTCCAGCATGTCGACTCCACCACATAGCTTGGAGTCATCAGCAAACTTGCTGAGAGTGCACTCGATCCCATCATCTGTGTCACTGATAAAGATGTTAAACAGCACCAGTACCAACACTGAACCCTGAGGAACGCCACTCATCACTGGTGTCCACTCAGACGTTGAGCCATTGACCACCACTCTCTGAGTGCGACCATCCAGCCAGTTCTTTATCCATCGAGCAGTCCATCCGTCAAATCCATGCCTCTCCAGTTTTGAGACAAGGATGTCATGTGGGACAGTATCAAAGGCTTTGCACAAGTCCAGGTAGATGACATTTATTGCCTGTCCTCCATCCACCAAAGTCATGACCCCATTGTAGAAGGCTGCCATATTAGTCAGGCACAACAGCCCCTGCAGAAGCCAGGGCACTGGTATTGCAGATGACAGCTGATGCTGGGTTATTGGCATATGGCTGAGAGTGTTGTAACAGCCTGAGATTTTGCTCCAGGGTTCCCAGTGCTTGTGTAGTTCATATATGTCAGGCTCCTGGTTAATCATAGCCCACTGTACAGTGAATGCATCCTACTGACCTGACCAATACCTAGCAGTTAATTTAAGAGAGATGACAGTGTCTATCTTTTGCCATCATAATGACCCTAAAATAACAAAATAAATGTCAATGGTTTGGACCCAACTGTTACTGTAAGGTTAGGCAAGAAACCAGGAAAGAAGTTGAATGAGAAGACTGCTTGTTTTAGAGATGAGAACCTGTTTAAAACAACAATAACAAATGTTTACATGAGCAAAAAAGAGCAAACAAGAATTGGAAAGATGGCCAGGGTAACATAAGAAAATAAATGCAGTTTAATAAATTCAAAGTCTGACTCATATTTGCAGTTTAAAGTTTGAAAAGCAAACACTGGTATTTGTGAAGATTTATAAGCCGGACATGCTGCTAGTCAAATGCAGAATAGTTGGAAGGAGAAAAATATTGTTGAGTCAAAGTGAGAGGCTCCAGCTCTGTCAGTTGCCCTGGAAAAAGTAAAGGAGGGAGAGAGAAAGGAAGAAATTGGTTCATTTGGTTCAAGTGGCGCTTTTTTTTTTTTTTCTTTTTCAGGAAAGTTATTAGAAAGCTGAAGTAAAGTCACAAATTGCCAGGAAACAGACAAGCTGGTGGAAAGATTATGCAAACAACATCATAAAACACACTGTCTCCAGAAGACAGTTTCATGTATTAATTACAGGTGTGCAGCTGTGCTAATGTAAAGCTATGAGTAGGAATGAACAACACTAAAGAGTATTTTTATTGCCCCCCACAGCCCGTTTCCCCAGCTCCAGCCCAACTTTTCTGCACTATACAGTGCTTACTTTGACAGCCTTCCTCTACTCTGCCTCCAGTTGCTACCTCCACCCCCAGCATGGCTTAGCCACCTTGTTATTAATCATGTTTGTCTGAGTGCTTGGAGACACCCAAGCAAGTCTAGGCTTCCATAGTTTGAAATCTAAGAACTTTTCTTATTTCAGAGCAATGCCAGCTGCTCTTCTCTGACCATGAGTCCAGATGGAGATCATCCAGCTCATCCAGAAAGAAGCCTCTGCAAACACAATGCTGGATGATGATGGACTTATTTCTACTGAGGGGAGGGTGGTTACATGAACAGTGGGCCAGAATGTGATAAAGTTACCCAGGAAAATTTAATTGTTCTGAGAATAGCCTGAAGTTTGAACATCACCTTTTGATTAGAAATGGCTAGTAATG